>NW_003549874.1:2933-4478 GCF_000090795.2 Amphimedon queenslandica | reverse complement strand
ATTTTAGATTACAAATATTTCAGTTTTATAGCCAATGTACTAATAAATGGAATCAATTTTTTTTGTAAAAATACTATTGGTTATAGCTGTTGCTTTTTCTCAAAATTTTAAAAATGCCTATACAATGTCACTCAAAAATAATTTGTCAGGATCATAAGGACATCAATATGCATTAAGGCACGTTAACAATATGATGCTAGGCCAACGTATTGTCAATTTTTAATCAAAAGCGTGGGTGATTTGACCTTTTAATGGATATGAGTTGAACCAAATTCTGATATCAACGTAATTCTCATCAACATAACGTCAGGACTAATATCATAATGTAACCTGCCTTTATGCATCAGAAAAATTAATTAAAACTTGAGGTAATTTCCAAGCCATTTTTTGGAAAAAACCACGGGCTATAGAACTTGGGTATTTTTCAAAAATTTGCTCATTTTTTTAAAAAGAGTTGTAACTTCAAAATATCTTGTTGGAATCACCTCAAACTTCTACACAGCATAAAGACATCAATATATATCAGAAAATGTAATAAAAATTGGGGGTGATTTCGGAGCCTATTTTGGAAAAAATCCATGGGCTATAGCCTTGGGTACTTCTCAATAAATTCGCCATTTATTAAAAATGGCCATAACTTTAAAAATTTAAGACGGAATCACCACAAATCTTCTACACAGCATAAAGACATCAATATGTATCAGAAAATGTAATAAAAATTGGGGGTGATTTCGGAGCCATTTTTTGGAAAAAACCATGGGCTATAGCCTTGGGTATTTTTCGAAAATTGGCCATTTATTTAAAATGGCCATAACTTGAAAAATTAAAGTTGGAGACACCTCAAACTTTCTACACAGCATAAAGACATCAATATGTATCAAAAAATGTAATAAAAATTGAGGGTGATTTCTGAGCCATTTTTTGGAAAAACCATGGGCTATAGCCTTGGGTACTCTCAATAAATTCGCCATTTATTAAAAATGGCCATAACTTAAAAAATTAAAGTCTGAATCACCTCAAATCTTCCACACAGCATAAAGACACCAATATGTATCAGAAAATGTAATAAAAATGGGGGGTGATTTTAAGTAGACTAGATGCAGAGTGGAGGCAAATGTAATTTCAGTCAGTACCCATTTGAATGCTAAAAAATAGCCTTTGGTATATTTTTCAAAAAATGGCCACTTATTAAAAATGGCCATAACTTGAAAAAGTAAAGTCGGAATCACCTCAAACTTTCTACACAACATAAAGACATCAATATGTATGAGAAAATGCAATAAAAATGGGGGGTGATTTTGGAGCCATTTTTTGGAAAAGACCATGGGCTATAGCCTTGGGTATTTTTCAAAAAATGGCCAATTATTAAAAATGCCATTTATTAAAAATGGCCATAACTTGAAAAAGTAAAGTCGGAGCCACCTCAAACTTTCTACACAGCATAAAGACATCAATATGTATCAGAAAATGTAATAAAAATTGGGGTGATTTCAGAGCCATTTTTTGGAAAAAAACCATGGGCTATAGCCTTGGGTATTTCTCAAT
>NW_003549874.1:0-2812 GCF_000090795.2 Amphimedon queenslandica | reverse complement strand
ATCTTTCCCGCCCGGAGATTAGTCAGGCGGGCCTGACCCTCGCGGAAGGCGGAGGGTCAGGATAAATACGTATACCAAAGTTGGCTACATACACTTGTATGGCTTGGGTGGGGCTCAAAAGCGATCAACATACTATTATAGTTAATTATGCCCCGCTTTAACAAGGGTGGAGCTATATAGCTGTAATATAATGGCGGGCGCCGTGGAGCATGCTGCTGCTGTATACTGTTTCGCTTGTGGAGAAGATGTCACTGTAGCTACAAACAGATATAATATGTATGGCCCTGCTTGTGAGAAGGCCTTACCTATCTGGAAGAAACTACTGGCTCAACACTTTCAGGAAGCAAATATAGATTGCAGCATTGATGATGTTCTACTTGATGACAGTGGCTGCTGCATTGGTAGAATGTGTCGCAAGTGCCCTACTAATCTAGTGAGAATGGAGAAGCTAGTAACAAGCACACAGGAAAAGTTGAAAGATGCAGCTAAAAAATGATGGAGTCAATGGACCTTATGCACCGAAATGATTCTAATTAACGCGCACCCAAAGTGGTGGTAAAATGGTGGATTTTTGGAGGGAAAGACAGGCTAAACAATCTTCTCTTTTATCCATCCATTCTAGCTGTGGGAGCCACTTTGAGCTGTCCTTTTGTTTCAGTATACTCTATTTATCTCTTTTGTAAGCTTTTTGGTTGCTGTTTTGGCTTTTATAGCATTTTATCATAGGAATATTCTCAACCATCGGCCATTCCCGTTTTTCTAAATTTTTCTTTCAGGAGCCAGGGCGCTTGCCCCTCCATTGCTAGGAAGATAGGAGTGCATTCAGCTGAGTCCTATGACTAGTGTCTATCATCAGAGTTAGTCTCAGTCCATCAGGACAAGGTACGGTGGAATAACTCACTCAGTTGTTATTTTGCAGCTGGAGTGTGGATGATTATGACTATCTTTTCACTTCTTAAAACTATAGGACTGGTCTTTATTCACATGTAAGAAGCATTCCAAGGATCATAAGTGTGCTGGAATAGCTAAGCATCATGTAACTAGCTATTAATAGTAACGTCCAGTATGAAGTAAAACACTTTCATCGTTACATGATTTTTATGTTTTTATTCATGTTAAAAATTGATGTTAATAACAATAATTATCTTTGTTATCGTCAAGATGGTTTCAAATTATTGTGTATATACTGTTTATCATAAAGTATGTGTAAATGCATAAATAGTCGTCTATACAAATGCAATGTAGTGACCTAGTGATAACAACAATAATAGTTCTAGCAACAACACCCATTATGTTTTTTATAATTCAAAATAATAAATAAAACTGTTGGGAGAGGATACAAATGGTGAAGAGCCATGAACGAGTCCTGAATGTGATGATTCCTTTCTGCAAGTACTGAATAGCGACTGACAGATTTTAATGACATGAGATGCTCATACAGTACAATCAGTGAATTTACAGATAAAGAATGAGTTCTTGCATGCCTCAACTATCTATAAGAGCCAACCTATAGTTTTAAGAAGTGAAAAGATGGTCATAATCATCCACACTCTAGCTGCAAAATAACAACTGAGTGAGTTATTCCACCGTACCTTGTCCTGATGGACTGAGACTAACTCTGATGATAGACACTAGTCATAGGACTCAGCTGAATGCACTCCTATCTTCCTAGCAATGGAGGGGCAAGCGCCCTGGCTCCTGAAAGAAAAATTTAGAAAAACGGGAATGGCCGATGGTTGAGAATATTCCTATGATAAAATGCTATAAAAGCCAAAACAGCAACCAAAAAGCTTACAAAAGAGATAAATAGAGTATACTGAAACAAAAGGACAGCTCAAAGTGGCTCCCACAGCTAGAATGGATGGATAAAAGAGAAGATTGTTTAGCCTGTCTTTCCCTCCAAAAATCCACCATTTTACCACCACTTTGGGTGCGCGTTAATTAGAATCATTTCGGTGCATAAGGTCCATTGTGGCATCACTGCACATACCACACCAAACTGAATACACATAAAAAGTGAATATTTATTAGGCATAAAACTACGTAAGTAATCATGTACATGTACATGTACATGCATTTATTACATGACACTACACAAGAGCTGCTGCTTGTTGACAGGTATATTTATTAGCATAACAATCAGAGTTTATAAATAACAATCACGTCAGCAGCAAACCCAGCCTAATGTTGGTTATGCATAGTATGGTCATATGTGGTGGCTTGTTTATTTTTTAAAAACATAATATGTTACTGTAAAGGAAAACTTGTAAAACAAACTAATGTGTGGAATTGCTTGACTTTTCTTCATTTGTAAGGTATGACAGCTTAAGTGTGACAAATGTGCGACTTACTAGCTATTTTGTAGTGTAGCGGGTCCTCCCTGAGAAGGTGCTACTGCCTTGAAATTAAAGAAACTTGATATAGGAATGGCATGAAACAAGTAGAGCCTAACAAATCTGTGTCATACTGTCTGCTAGTCTCGCATGCCAAGAAAAGCTAATAAAGCTTTCCGTCCACAGGCACCATTTTTACTATTAAAACTAGGCGGTGCAAGTGATTGAGCTGAGCCACACCTTTTTTCCAGCCACACCTTCAATTGCTGCAGCAGTAAGCTAGCTAAACAAAAAGTCAGCAGCATTCTTTCCAAATATTATTAAAATTTTGTTTCACTTTTGTTGTGTTACACTGATTGTGGCGAGGGCATGTGTTATAGCACACTCGTTAACTACAGCTAACTGGTGAAATAACCAAGCCTAAATACAATCCAATAATTCAGAAGCCATGCAATATCAACGGAAATAATGACATCAAT
>NW_003549873.1:2868-4483 GCF_000090795.2 Amphimedon queenslandica | reverse complement strand
TGTAGAGTAGAATTTGCGTCACGAGAGTAGGATTTTCATTTCGTATTTTTGTCGGTCGTTCGGAATCCTACTCAATCTTGTTTTTTTTAATTTTTTATGTTCTTTATGGAACAATAGGTTCAATCATTAATACAGGTAACTGTATAAAGACAATAGTTACTGGATTAACTAAAAGGAATAGTGGCATTGTTCTACACTGCAATCTCAAGCTGTATATGCATGTCAGAAAGTAGAAAATAACTACATGTACATATAATGCTGAGATAATAGGGACACTGCATAATGGTGCTGCATATAAAAGTATTTTCTATCTCAAAGCAGTCACTACCTTACATGCAATTGAACCTTAATGTAAAAGTATTGACATCACAACTGAGGAGTAACTAATAAAAATATCACAGCTAGTCTTATAGTGGTGACATCACAAAGTAACAATGGAACAGTTGACAAAGAGCCAGAGGGAAGACCAAAGGAGCTCCCAGTCTGAAGGGGTGGCCTGTGGCTTATACAGTGTCTATTGAGGCAGTACTAGTATAGAAGGATACAACACCACAAACCATTAGCTAACATCACCAATAACATAAAGTCATTGAATCTAATGCAATGAAGACATTGTAATGGATCTAGAAACAAGTTTTTGGAGGTCAACTAACAGACCTAAAAGACAGAATAATAGAAGATTTCAGGAGACCAAGATCTTGCAAATTTGGAGACCAAAAGACTCTTAAACTCCCTCTAATCTAACAGTGGCCATTAATTCTCAATTATACATGCATCCAGCAATATATACACTACATGAATGCTATATATGGGCATAATAAATCATGATGAGGGACCTCCTGTATTCACAGTACATATACAGGACTCACCACTACTGCTGTTGGGGGCTGTGTAGTATAATAGCTATGCCAAGGACTGGAGCTTGAAGTAGTTTGATAGCCACCACCGGCAACTTGAGGAATATACTGTACAGACAAGAGATAGAGGAATCAGTAGCTATATTGTATTGACTGATACCTGAGGATGATGATTACCATTGAGAGTTGCTGCTTGTTGTATCATTCTGCTAGTGGGAAGACTGTGAAAAAGAGAGACAGTGAACATAGATATAGTCAAATATACTGTGGACTATCTTTACAATGAATCATTAATTCTGCAGTTCCTATAATGTATTGTAGTACAAACTCTCAATGGTCAAATGATCTGTATTGACATTACTGGCTAATTAATGTTGATGAACAATGATCAATTGTATGGCCGTAACTCAAAAAATTGAAGTCGGAATCAGCTCAAACTTTCTACACAGAATAAGGGCATCAATATGCATCAAAAAATGTAATAAAAATTTGGGGTGATTTCAGAGTCATTTTTTGGAAAAAACCAGTGGGCTATAGCCTTGGGTATTTTTCAGAATTTTGGCATTTTCTTAAAATGGCTCTAACTTGAAAAATTGCACTTGACATTGTCCCGAATACCTGATACTGCAAAAAGGAGGCTGCATGCCTATCTTATGCTCATAATGAATGACATTTGAGCTGTCATGAGACCGAGTCTAATTAGCATTACTGCTAATGAATCACATTTTATCCTCCCCTTTCTACTGCAGCAGCAGCAG
>NW_003549873.1:0-1626 GCF_000090795.2 Amphimedon queenslandica | reverse complement strand
TAAGTGAAATAACTGTTTTGTGTGTATGCTCATNTCATGCATTGTGCAGTGTGAGTTCATTCATGATATTGGGATATAGTTCCAATTAAAAATTATGAATCTCAGTATAAAATTACACCTCTTTATTCTGCAATAGAAGGTTGTTATACCACTGCTAGTACGAAGAAGACTATTTCTTTATCTGCAGTCGTGTAGGTTGATGGTATAACAAACACCTTTATACCTTAGTACAATTCAAAGTAAACACAGTAATACCTTCAAGCCTTCATAATCCTTATCCTTATAATACTACTGGGTATCAATGGTGTTACACTATCACAGCTGAATACAGATGATGCTACATACCAGATTCTTCAAGTTCTTGCCAATAACACAGCTAGGCAGCAATCACAAGCCCAAGCACACACTGATATGCTTCAAGGTCTAAATGGTAGTATCAGTCAAGTCTCACAGCAGTTGGGAAGTAAAGTTGATAAGATCAGTGATTTTGGCACCATTTTCGGAAAAAAAACATTGGCTATAGTCTATGGTTTTTTCTGAAATTGGCTCATTTTAAAAATGGCCATAACTCAAATAATTTTATTCAGAATCACCTCAAACTTATTACACAGCAAAAGTACATCAAAAATTGGGTGGAATAGATTTTATAATTATCAAAAATAAAAAAGGCACATTATAATTAAATGTTTGGCAAATACAAAAGCTATTGTTTATATTGTTCATATTTACTAATCATATTATCATACAGTTTGTTAGCTAGTATGGTATTTTCATCTTTGAGTATTTCTAAAATATACTCTTGTACCCCCCCCTCACGGTGTACAGAGTCTCTAATAATGTCAAGTAGTTGATCCATTCTCTGGTCAGTGGTACGTCCACTGTGTTCATCAGTAGCTTTCTTCTTTTGTCTATTATTTATTATATTCTTCTCTAATAACTTCTCTGCTAAGAAGTGAAGATCAATCCCACAGTGTTTGAAAGCTGAAATACATTCTGACATCACTCTATAAGCAACTTCTGGAATAACTGGTGCAATAACTAATAGATGAACATGAAGTTAAATTAAATAAATATTTTAGCTTTACCTAACTCTGCTCGTGCTCTTTCAGTTGATGTGGCAGCAACAACTGATGGAACAACTAATAAGTAATTCAATAAATAATTAGAGTACTTGATGAAGGAGTGGTTGGTAATAAGTCATTCTTTGATACTTCAATATTCCATTGAACAGTAGATGCATCAGATGATATTTTTATACCATCAATAGATAAAGCATGGGACATCTCATCAGCAACAGGTTCAGACTGATCAGGTTTTACTGATACTTGAATGTATGGAGGCTCAGAACTTTTACTAGCACTATAATCAACAACATGACTCTCAGTGATCTATCAGAGAAGATTAAGAATAATTAAAATAACATTGAGATAATATTCAATTCATTATCTCACCACAGGAGGGTTGCATTGAGTGAATCTCCATCCTTTTATATTCTTAGAAGGAAAATCGGTCACTTTTAAATGATGATCTTTGTCCTTGGAAAATGTAAAACGAAAGGTCGTTTGCAATTTACCCAGGAGGGACTGGATGGCAGAATCTCCTTGGAAAAGCTGCAGAAAAGCCAAT
>NW_003549872.1:2229-4485 GCF_000090795.2 Amphimedon queenslandica | reverse complement strand
ATTGACATTGTACATAATAATGCGCTTCTGCCCCATTGACCGTAATTTCTAATTATTCAAATCAAAGTAATGAATACGTCCCATTGTGAATATTGTCTATTGTGGGAGATGATAGCACGCAATTCATATAATTAGCTTTTTAATGCGCTTCTGCCCCATTGACCGTAATTTCTAATTATTCAAATCAAAGTAATGAATACGTCCCATTGTGAATATTGTCTATTGTGGGAGATGATAGCACGCAATTCATATAATTAGCTTTTTAACGACCTGGGGGCGTAGCCCCCAGGTCGTTCCAATAATTGATTTCAACCACGTGCGATGTTTGTATATATATATATATACATATTTGTATGTCCACACTTACATTTCTTCTATACATGTTGTATTGGAGAAATAACAAAATTCATAAGCCTTAGCAACCACCCGCCCACGCTCCCTACGTAGTGGGTGTGGTCACGGCAAACGAAATGGCGGCTTACACATGGGACAAAGTTAAGAGCTTTCTAACAGCAAGGGAACATAAAGATACTGTTTAAAAACTTCTCTAGAAGCATTTGAAGATAGAGAGAACCTCTATAAGTCTTAATAATGACCAAGTTGTACTTGCAAGGTGGTGAAATCAATTATAGGAATATTTTTTACACTGTTACGCTTGTTAATACAATACTAGTTACCTGGGAAACACAGTGAAGCAACAATTGGATCCAAATCTGTCCAAGGTAAAACACTAACTGACGATAACTACCAACTCCTAGCCGCCATCTCCCGAAAAGAGCCTTTGACTAACAGGAAATGACGTTTCAGGAATTTTTAATATTGGCTTCCTGTGATGTTTCCAATCCATGTACGTATAATATCTATGCTCAGCCAGCATTTTATCAAGTATTAATTAGGTTTGAACAGTGATGTAGACAAATCATATTCATAGTTAGAAATATAATACATATACACACTTTAAGTAACAATTAGCTACTTCAAAGTGACCACCAAATCTGCACTTATAATGACAGAAGTAATGTGCATATAAATTTAATGAGGCCAACCAAGGGCAAAGCCGCAGCACTGAATTGAAAATAGCAAATTAAGATTAAATAACTTGACTCAGTCTACACAACAATAAACTAAAATAGATACCAGATAACAAGTTAAGGAAAGGAACACAACAATAACATTAAATCTTTTCTCTTCAAGTATATGATAGTATAGTAAACAATAACATTAATGATAACAATAATAGTCTTTCAGTATATAGTTCAAATTGGCTATGGCATTTCATTGTCCTTGTTCTGAAGAAATAAGCACTATTGGAGGAGACTTGTTTTCATGACTATGATCTGTAGTATCTGTCGCCACGGTGCCTTTCAATGCTTTCTCAACAGCCTCAACAACTTCTTTGTCAGCGCAGAACTTTTTTAAATATTGTGACTTTAAGTATTCGGGCGATCGATCTTCCTGGAAGAGATGTGGTTGAGGAAGCAAGCCTTGGTTTAGGCTACCGGTTTTGAACATCCGTACCTCTTCATTGATTAGATCTCCAAGCCTCCGCCACTCATCTGGATGAGAGTAAATTCTCTCGTATTGAATATCTTGATACCCCGAGGCTGTACCTTTTGTGCTGGGCTTCAGGCTTCCCTCGCCGTGTTTTACCCGAAAATCCATTAACATTTTGCTTGCAGCTTGGGTAGCACACGACAACACTTCTCCAGAGTAAATCGGATACTCAATCATCACTTTTAGAATAGAAGATCTCGTGTAAAACCCAATGACTCTTCCAAATACAGTCATGTCCTGCCGGAACCTGATCCGGAATGGAGTGCTCCTGTTTAGTGCTACTAGCATTTGGATGATGTCTTCTAAAGCTGGTAGATTGCGCAGCTCATCATAGTCAGCATTTTGATTGATGATCTTTTGCTCATCAGCCTTATGATGGATGATCTTTTGCTCATCAGCCTTATGATGGTGCCGGATCTTTAGAGGAGCTTCAGGCTGTTTGCTGGCCAAATTGTTTTGTGCCATCATCATCAGTGACGCCTGTAGCTGCGGATTCTGAGAAAGGAGTTGTGGGGGGAACAATTGAAAGGGAAATTGAACAGGGTGGGATGGAAAAATTTGACGGCCGCTTTGCTGAGATACTGCTACTCCAGCCGCCAGTGCAGCACGCCATTGAGGGTTGTTTCTAAGCCTTATCATTGTTTTGGCCGACTCGATGATAGCTCCAATTCGGTCATATCCCTCAAGGTTGCAGCAGGCTCG
>NW_003549872.1:0-1187 GCF_000090795.2 Amphimedon queenslandica | reverse complement strand
TGACAGAAGCAACTGAGGAGCTCCAGCCTTCAAGGACTTCTACAGCAAATGGGAAGAAACCTATATACATGTATATACAATAAAGAACAATAAAGCAGACATGGGGTGAAGCACTATGAAATGTACTTAAACACAAACACAAGCACTTAAATGTATTAGAAGTACCAGCACAAGCACAATCCCTAGCTTCACCATAAGTGCTTGAGTACAAGAACAAGCATTCTCCAGAGTGCTTAAGTACATTAATAAGTACTAGACGTTCACAAAGTGTAATAATAACAATTATAGTTGTTCATTGTACATGTACATGTACATGCACTTATTCATTTAATTTACTATTGTGTCTAGTATACATTAATTCTGTGTATCGTTTATAATAGATAGAAACAGCAGGGAGCTTTGGGATGATTTGTATATCGTTCTTCAAGCTATCACACACACACACACACAATATGCTACTAAACTTGTATACTGCTGTTACTACAATTTACTGGACTGTGTAACCACTACATGTACATGTACACTATTCATTTTTGCTGTGCTTTTGTCAATTTGTAAAAGTAGTTAAGTACAAGTACATGTACATGTACAAAGAACATACATTATATTGAAAAGGTGCTTGTAAGCAGCACTAAGTACTTAGAAAGCTGTGCTTATTTGTACAAGCACCAAGTGCTTTGACCCCATGTCTGCAATAAAGTACAATAATTGAATTTAATTGGGGCGAGCATGGGCGAGCCCCACTAAGACAAGCAGAGTTTGTTTGTATGTCTGTACACGTACGTATTCCGTATCTCCTCTATATATCCGTGATAGCACATGCATTAGCAATGCAATTTCCATTGAAAGTGAGAGTGGCTGCAGTAAAATAAAATGGCAATCAACACACGGGAAAAAGTCATGAGCTTTCTAGCAACAAGATAGGGCAAACACAGTGTTCAAAGACTTCTCCAACAGTTTAAGAAGAGGAAAGATGCAATAAAGTAACTATGAAACTCCTTTTTGTTGACATAATAGCATAAGTAAACTGTAAATGTCAAGCAAATGTTTCTGACTGACTTGACTAAACTAGCAATCTTTCTACTGTATTCCACATCAGGTGTAGAATACAGTAGAAAAATTGCCAGTTGCTTTAACTTTAAGAGCTTTTTATACTGACTTGCAAATGCCATCAGTCTGATGGTATT
>NW_003549870.1:2953-4489 GCF_000090795.2 Amphimedon queenslandica | reverse complement strand
AAATAATTATTATTCATTATAATGGTTATTATTTATAGTTAATTTGGTTAAAAACGCTAAAATTAGTAACGCTAAACATGGCTTTTGCTGATTTCGCTAAAATTAGTAGACGCAAATAATAGTAGGCTTAAGGTACATTAATTACATACATTAAGAAGTACAGGATTTTATTACTTTTGCTAAAAATGCACATCCTAACAGTACACTGTCCATTTATTTTTAATAAGAAATTCACCTTCCCACTGGTTACTATATGGTAAAGCCAGTATTCATTATATGCCGTTTAGGGGTTATATTTCACTGGAAATAAATTTCGCGAATTTCAGGTTTTCATTAAATTTGCGAAATTAAATTCCACAAAAGAGGTGTGACACACTAGGAAAAATGGCTGCAGAAGGTAGGATTTGCGAAAATTTATACTAACAAAATAAAACCCCTATACGGTACTATCATAACTTCCTTTAGTCACAAGATCTTTGAGTATATTTAAGGTATCACCCACTTTTTGTGAGCTGACCTTCTTTAGTCTTTCTCTCCTCCTTCCACCTTCTTCATTTTGCTTTGTTGTTTCATCTGGTCATTAGGACTCTCTCTCATCACTCATTCACTGCCTTCCCTTCTCCTCCTCCTCCTCTACTTTGTTTTACATTCTCATTCATTAATGTAAATTCACCTTTACTACTGGTTGTTATAATAAAGGAATGTACTATCATAACTTCCTGTAGTCACGAGACTATAGAATATTCCAAGAGGTCATCAGGGCTATCTTTCCCTAGGCTACTCTCATTCTCGTTCATTCTGACTTCTTCATTTTCTTATTGTTCGTTCTTGCTCTATCTTCATTTACCATCTTCTACCTTTATCTCTCTTCATTTTTTGTTCTTGCTTTACGTACACAATTTTATTCTTTTCTTGAAATGGCAACCAAACCATCTTCATCTTCTTCTCCTGGTCTCCTCAAACTGGAGGAACAGCTCACCTGTCCTGTGTGTCTTGACCACTATACCAACCCTAAGACTTTACCTTGTCTACATTCATTCTGTGAGCACTGTCTGGAGGGATTACCTCTGGATAAAAAGAATGAGACCTATTACCTCTCTTGTCCCACTTGTCGTCATTGTACAGAGTTACCAGAAGAAGGAGCAGGAGCCTTTCCTGTAGCATTCACTCTCAACAACCTTAAAGAGATATACAGTCTAACTAAAAAGACGGCAGATTTATCAAATCCTCAAGAGGCCACATGTAGTGATCATGGAAAGCCTTTAGAGTTCTTTTGCGAAACATGTGATACAGTAATCTGTTCTCACTGCTCAGTTCGTAATCACAAACATCATGAATGTGACTTAATTGCTGACAGTTATACTAAACACTGTCAAAAGTTAAGAGAATGTCTATCACCAGTTGAGGGAAAGAAGGAAGCACTCAAGAAGGTCCTGTCTGCTCTAGCAGAGAGAGAGGGTGAGATCAGAGAGAGAGGAGAAGGAGTCTTAGAAGAAATACATGAAATGGTAGAGGAAATGATTTCTGTTCTTTGTG
>NW_003549870.1:0-2595 GCF_000090795.2 Amphimedon queenslandica | reverse complement strand
TAATAACTGAGACTAATGGTAACTGTGTAACGATACTGGATAGAGAAGGAAAGAAAATTAGGAGGGTATAGAGGAAGTAGTAATGTCAAGTTTCCTGATCCCCGTGGTGTAGCCATTACTCCAGACAAATTCATTCTTGTATCTGATAATCACAGGATCCAGAAGATAAGCATGGATGGATACCTTATAGCATCAGTTGGTGAGAAGGGCAGTGGACCACTACAATTCAATAATCCTTCTAGTATAGCCATTTCTCCTATAACAGGACAGGTTTATATTGCTGATTATGGTAATCATTGTATACAAGTCTTGAATCCTGATCTAACCTTCTCTCATTCATTTGGTAGCTATGGATCAGCTAATGGACAGCTTCAGTTTCCATTTGACATTGCGTTTGACAGTCAAGGATTAGTGTATGTTACTGATTGTTGGAATCATCGCATTCATAAGTTCTCTCCAGATAGAAAGTTTGTGGGTCAGTTTGGCACTGAAGGATCTGGTCCTGGACAGCTTAGTTATCCAGTAGGTATAACAATAGACACTGCAGCTACTGGTCTAGTGTATGTTAGTGAAGAAAGCAATCATCGTATCTCAGTCTTCACTAGTGATGGTGTGTTTGTTAGGAAGTTTGGAAGTGAAGGCAGTAATATTGATCAGTTTGATCGTCCTCATATGTTAGCATTTAATAAAGATGGATTGTTGTATGTTTGTGATATCAATAATAGACGTCTTGTTGTTTATTAAATAAGTTGAATTAATTTTTAATATGTTATAATTTTGCATGATTATTAAAGAATATCATTTTTTCAATTTTTTATTATTAATTTGATTTTTTTGAAATACCATATTGTAAAATAGGGTTGGGTGGTGTTCATGCCTCAATCTTTCCATAGATAATAGAGTAAATGAAAGGGATTGGAAACTTCTGTGCTTCTACATTGACTTTTTATGTCGCTAGGCAACGGATGAGGGTTACCCCTTTTCTTAGCAACGGCCACCGACTTTTAGCAAGAAAGCGTCTTGTTTGTGACCTTTCAAAGGCTGTCATTCTGTAGTGCATTCATCATTACTTACACTGATTTTTGCTGTTAAATGACAGTGATTGCAACTACATTTTGTTTTGTACCTTTTTCTTGAAAGTGTTAAACAAATCATAACAACTAATTCAATCATTCAATAGAGCATCACTAGGTGGAGGTCACCCACTTTGTTTCATTTGAAAATATGATTTCGTCTATCCGTAATGATCAATTTACTGTTAAGTTTGAGAGGTTTGTTTTGTACCCTTAACTTAAAAACTAAATGGTCTATGACATCAACTATCACACTATTCTAATGCTTAGAACATACTGGAGGTCACTGGCACACTCTCAATCATGTAGATTATAAATTACAGAAAATATACAATTAAACATGTAATATGGTGATTAATGATTGACAGTGTTGATCAACAATGAAGTCAAGCTGCAAACATAATGATTGCCCCAGCAGACTACTTGGGCAAGTAGAAAGAGTGTCCCTCTACATTATTGAAGGGTTATCTGTACAAAATAAGACAATATGCAACCAAAAACTAATGAAATGTACGCCTACCTGCTTCATTTCTCCAGCCATTTTCAATTTACATACGATTAATTAGAGCGAATTGGCTTAAAATTAATACGGTATAGGTAACTAGCTTTTTCAACCACAAACGGAAGTTTCCAATCCCTTTCATTTACTCTAATATCTATGATATTTCTTAATATTGAATGAATGCAACAAACTCAATGAATACACTACTATAGTCAATGAATAATTATAAGTAGGTCAATCAAGTCATTTTGATGGATTAATTAATACAATTATACATACACCTAACATATCAAAATATGCCGTGAATACTAACATATCAGTATATTGCCCAGCCCTCTCCTTAAGGTTCATTCTGGTATGAATGTATTAGTGTGTGGTCCCAATGGGTGTGGCAAGAGCTCTTTATTTAGAATATTAGGAGAGGTCAGTATATCTTACATGTACTGCATATAAAGCATTTTAATGATTGTTTTATATGAATATAATATAAATGTACGTATTATGCATCATTTCTGTAATGATCATGTTCTTTTCATCTACATGTATATGTTCTTCAAAATGTACATGTATTTTAATGATACTGTATTGCCTGGTTTGCCTCAGTATTATTATATTCAGTATTATTAAATTAAAAATATATTTTTAATTTGTTTTTTATCTTCTACTTTTTATCTGTAATTAATAAATTAATTTTTAGAAATTAAGAAATCACCTTTTTCCCCACTGGTTGCAATGGTAAAGCCAGTATTCATTATGTAATACTGTCATAACTTCCTTTAGTCACAAGATCTTTGAGTATATTTAAGGTATCGCCCACTTTTTGTGTCTAGCTGACCTTCTTTAGTCTTTCTCTCCTCCTTCCACCTTCTTCATTTTGTTTTGTTGTTTCATCTGGTCATTAGGACTCTCTCTCATCACTCATTCACTCCCTTCCCTTCTCCTCCTCCTCCTCTACTTTGTTTTACATTCTCATTCATTAATATAAATTCACCTTTACTACTGGTTGTTATAATAAAGGAA
>NW_003549868.1:3165-4494 GCF_000090795.2 Amphimedon queenslandica | reverse complement strand
TCTCAACTCTTGGGAACCCTGAGAACCGGGTTCTCCCTATAAACCCAATGGCATACCAAAATGACGTTTTATGACAAATTATCACGTCATAGTTTACATAAGAACATATGTGGTCGAGCGCCCAAACTGATAATTCTTGTTTTAAAAAGCTAACAGAGCAAGATCTTCTGATAATGATGGCCTTTATGAAGACTAGATGACTCCAGTAGCTATTGTACTGCTTATCATGAAGAACAAGACTGTTTTAAGAGTGAAACAACACAGCCGCCATACTTCTATGAATATCATTAAAATACGTCATTTTGTGACGTAGATACATTTTTCAAATTCCACGCAGCTGCTTCCACTTCCGTCCCAAACTGAACTGGGATATAGTATAGTATATATTACTGTACAACTGATGATAGTCAATCTTCATCACTCCAAGTGTCATGATAAACTACCGATTGTTTTGATAAGACTTTGATACTGTATTAACCTAATAATAAAATATTATAATCATGCACCTTCAGAATAAAATAAGCCAACAACAGTAAAAATACTGTACTCTGCAGCTAACGCCCACGTATATTGTTAGCACCTTGTGCTAACACCCACGTACCAAATGAATACTTACCTCAATAGTGGTATTTACAGGAGTCCATATAAGTACAGTATTATCAGTACTATCAGTGCATACTTCAATATCACTATCAATACAAGTAACACTGCTTTATAGTGACCTTTCAGTTTACTAACAGTTCTACAATTTACTAACATAATACCCAAAAAGACATTGAAAAAATTAAAACCACAAAAACTACAAACAGTATTATTAACCGAGCTGAAACTAAATCCCTAAGGGTTTGTATAATTGCGGTATGATACTTCCAAGTCCATTTTATGAGCAATTTCTTTAAATGCTTCATTATTTTTCAATGCTTCAATTAAAGTATTCATTGCCTGAGGTTTCCCATCAATGGTAGCTTTGAGAGCAAACAGTAATGAAGCACATCTATCTTGAACTTGTCTGCCATCATTCATACACTCAGTTGTAGTTGTATCAGAAATTAGCTTTTTTGCATATAAGCTCATGATGATCGCTGAAAGATTATTTGGAGCTGCCAGGATGTCAGAAAGTGTATCGAAGTTTTCTCGTAGAACTTCTCCACCTGATTTGCTCTCCTCATCATCTATAATTATGGTAACAGAATTAAATCAAGCAAGAGATTATATCAGGAAACATTACCTGGAGAAATTGGTCCTGTGTTTGAAGCAATAGTGCCTGCAGATGCCGGCTGGATGTCACCTATATGGTCTTTAGACACTAACTTATGTAATAATAACACT
>NW_003549868.1:0-2593 GCF_000090795.2 Amphimedon queenslandica | reverse complement strand
GAAAGTGCTCGTTCATCTTCTGTTGGAGTAGTGTCCACTAATGTCCCATTTTTTGGAGGAAGATGAAGTAGGAGAAAGTGCTCGTTCATCTTCTGTTGGAGTAGTGTCCACTAATGTCCCATTTTTTGAGGAAGATGAAGTAGGAGAAAGTGCTGGTGGGTCAATTGAAGATGTTAGTGATTGCAGTCCATCATAAGATGGTCGGGATAATTTGAATAATTCAACAGGCAAAGAATTAGATGATGATAAATGAAGTGATAGTGCAGTGTGTAGTTTTTTCTTCCTTTCCTTCTTACTTTCCTTCTTGCTTTCCTTCCTGCTTGCTTTTTTGCATTTTTTTGATTTTTTCTTTAATGCGGCATACTTAGAAAATGTAGCAACACTAATACTACCATATCTATTGCCAATAAAAAATTCTCCACCATCTACTGTATCAAACTGGTAGGGTGGCTGATTGTTTGTTGAAGTAGCAAAACTAAGATAACTGCAGTGAGAAACTGTTTCAATGGAGACACAATGTTGTATCTCCAGTTTAACAGGTTTAAGAAATGGTTTGGTGATGTTTATAGCGTATACTGCACTAGCAAGCTCAGTATCTTCTGGGAATATAAAATCTCCTCCTACAAGAGCAGCAATGGTGACCTGTACAGTATCAGAGGGTAGCACTGCTCCTTGTGGTATTGTTATCCTTATACCATATTCCTCCCACTTGACTGACTGGATAGATCCACCATGAATAAGAAATGAATTCTTCTCAGCAATATGTACCCCTTTAAGTTCATCTATATGAAGTATAAGGGCATGTACAATAATTATAATCACATCAAAGTACATCATACCTACAGTTACACTTTTGACAACTTTGTCATCAAGTATATCACTGTTACAACCTACTATGATTATCACATTAATTATTACCAGCATCTCTAAACTATACCTTGAGTTAATTCATGCATTTGGTTCCCTAATTTGCTATCATCTTTTGAAGCTTTTTTTGTATCTTCTTGAAGCTTTCTATCTTCTGATGGTATCACAGAATTTTGTTCCACTTCTATATCATAGTAGTGATATAATTATTATTATATAGTATATCTCATGAACAACATATATGTCACATACTAATATGGGTTAATACACCCTCCACCTTAAATACTTTGAATCGACATCATCCGGCCTGCGGCCCTCAGGTAATAGCAATTCAAAGTATCCTCGGTGTTGAGTATTAACCCATGTATCATTGTGATGATATAATAATACACATATATTATATATATTGCATTATATACCTTCTGAAGAATGAAGCAACTTGACTTCCTGAACTTTATCTTGATCTACTCTTGTCTCTTGTTGAATGTTTGTATCTTTCAGATGCTCATATTGTTGTATTTGCTGCAGGTGTTCCTTCACTTTTTGGTCTCTTTCAATTAGTTCCTCGCTTTTATTTTGTAACAGCTGATTAAGCCTTTGAATCTCATTTACTCTATCTTCTAGCTCCTTCCTTATCTTTTGTAACTCATGATTATAATATTGCTTCATCTTTGCCTCCTCTCTCTCCTTTTCTTGTAACTGTTGATAATACATTTGTATCTTTTGCTCCTTTTCTGCAAGCTCCTTGCCTTTCTCCTGCAACTGCTGAAAATATTTATCTTTTAGCCTTTGTGCCTCCAGTAACTGATACTCTTTCTCTGCCTCCTTTTTCCCTTTCTCTCATAACTCTTGACGATATCTTTGTATTTCTTTCTCTTTTATTGCCTCCTTTTCTTGTAGTTCTTGATGATGTCCTTTCTCTTTCTTTGCCTCCTCTTTCAATTTTTCACAATATTTTTGTATTTCTTGCTCTTTTGCTGCCTTTTCTTGTAAATGCTGACAATATCTTCGTATTATTTGATCTTGCTGTACCTCCTTTCTTTCTTTTTCTTGCAATTGATAAATATATTTTTGTATTTGTTGCTCTTTTTCTCGTAACTGATAAGTATAGTATCTTTGCATTTCTTTACCTTTCAAAGAATTCTTTCTCTCACTTTCTTGTAGCTGCCAATAGTATCTTTGTTCCATCTCTGCCTTCTCTCTCTCTTTCTCTTGTAATAGATTGCAATAGCTTACTATTTCTTGCTCCTTCTCTTGTAACTGATTACGGTATTGTTGTATTTCTTGAGTTTTCAGTGTAATCAGTGCCTCATTTCTCACCTTCTCTTGTAACAACTGCTGATGATGCCTCTTTTCTTTCTCGGCTTCTTCTTTCTCCTTCTCCTGTAACTGGCTATGATATCTCTGCTTTCCCTCTGCCTCTTCTCTGTCCTTCTCCTGTAGCTCCCTATCCTTCTCTTGTAACTGGTTATGATATCTTCTTATTTCTTGATCTTTCTCTGCTTCTTCTCTTTCCTTCTGCTGCAACTGCTGACAAAAAACTTGTGCTTCTCTCTTTCTTTCTTGTAATTCTTTCTCCTTCTCTTCAATAGCTTGTATGGTCTTCTCAAACTCCTCCAACCATATTCTTCTTCCTGTCTGCAGTTGCTGCTGATACTTCTTCTTGTATTCTTCATTATTCATACCATTGGTATCTAATGTATCACCTACTGTCCACTCTCCTTTG
>NW_003549865.1:2904-4498 GCF_000090795.2 Amphimedon queenslandica | reverse complement strand
AAATAGATAAATAAAATATAAAATATGCACTGTACATGTGCTATAACAACAAGAAAAATTATTATTTACTACTAATAAAATAGTAACAGTGATACATACACAAGTAATTAATTACCTTCATTATTATTATTAGAGATATTAATAGCTGCTAGTGTTGGTATAGGAGGAGATTGTGTCATTAATAAATCATGTAAAGACACTTTAACATTCTGCAAACAAAATAAAATACAATAAATAACTATATGTCACAGAATACAATGTTACTAATAAAATTCTAAAGTATTATACATGCCAACAACTCACTTTTCTATTCTGTGCTAGTCCAATCAATCCTAGTAGTTGATATAATTCAGTTTGTGTCAGTTGACCTGGTGAGGTTAGATTAACTACAGACCAGGACAGGAGAACCAACAGCAGGTGATGTCATGAGAGGTAGCGCTCTTTGTATCCCACCCCCTCCAACCCTCTCTCTACCAGCAGCTGATGGTAATACACTATTACTAGTAACAGCATTACTAGTTACACTATTACCACTTACACTAGTACTAGTTGCTGTATTACTGACTACAGATTGGAAGTCACCAAATCCATCATCAGAACCAGGAGAAAAAGATATCTCATTTGTACCTCCTGATGTTTCAGTTTTAAATAATCCACTTAATTCTTCTCCTCCTTTCTCCCAGACTTTAGCTGCTTTTGTTGAGACTGAGTATGTTTCATTGACAGGGGTTGGGGAGGGTCTCGTTTCTAGTCCTCTGATGGGCGGGGTTGATTTGAAATCGGATTTGGTTAGCGGATGTTGGTTGGGTTTAGTATCACCGAGTCCGGACATTGTGTTTGATAATAACTCATCAATTGAAGGACCTATAGAAATAATAATAATAATAATAATAATAATAATAATAATAATAATAATGCATTGTTGTCTTGTTTGTGTTAAAACAAACAGAAGCTGAATGATAACAGTTTTCATACTTCATAGTGTTATGTTGTGCTTTGGACAAGAATTTGTGTATTTAAGCTTCTAACACTAGTTATGTAAAACATACATGTACCAGTACAATACAGTGCTAATTACATTAGCTAGGTTATTGTTTCAGTTTATGCATTCCGTTCCAAAATAATAAATAAAATAACATAAGTAATCTTACCACTAGTAGTAGTAATTGTTGTTGCTACTTTAATACTAGCAGGAGGAGGTGTGGGAGGAGTTAATGTCGATGTTAAAGGAGGAGGGGCTTGTTTTGAAGTAGTAATTGTTGGAGTCGTAGTGCTGGGTGTGGCTTTAGGCTTGCTCTTAGGTAACGGTGTGAATCCAATAAGTGTCTCCATAGCAACAGCACCAGCCCCTCCCACTCTTGGATTCAGCACATTCATGAATTATAGTCGTCGTTTTTGTTCAAAATCACGTCTCTTCTTCTCCTCAGCTTTTTCTACGTTTGATTTCTTCTTTTTCTTTCATTCTCTGTTCCTCGTACAATCTTAGCTGATCCTCTCTATTGGGCAGGGCACCAGTAGGTGGAGCTCCAGGAGGTACTTGATAAAAAGGCTGTTGCTGGTAATAAATATTAACACCTAAAACACAATAAATATA
>NW_003549865.1:0-2126 GCF_000090795.2 Amphimedon queenslandica | reverse complement strand
GGGTCTGGAGACCATTTTATTCTGATCAAAACAGAGATTTTTTATGAATTAGTGATCAATAAATTTGACCAAGTCTTATACTACATCAGTGTATTTCATGAAAAATGGCTAGAAGAAAATTCTCCATTTTTAATACATTTTCTGATGCATATACATGTACTTATGTTATGTACAGATAGTTTGAGCTGATTCCAATCAAGTTTGGATTTTTTACGAATTTTCAAAGTTGCTCCAAAATTGGGGAATAGCCCCTGTACAGGGTCTTCCACCAATAATGTCTAGGAGAGAATCCTTCATTTTAATAAATTTTATGTACATGATTGTTGCATAAATAGTACATGTACTTACTCAAATACTTTTCTCAGTTTCTGTTCATCGGCCCCAAAAGGTACATTACCTACAAACACAGAACAGTGAGTGTCCTTAGTGGGTGTGACCAGATCAACCCTAATATGTCTCCCATCAACCTCTCGTCCGTTCAACTCCAAACAAGCACTAGCAGACTCCTCCGTCTCCATAACAACATAGAAATTAGTTGTTGTCCCTGTCAACTGTATTCCAAGCTTCCTAACAAACAACTTCAACAGGAAGTTTACCAGGAGAAACTGCAACTGATCGTTGCCGTAGCGATTCGACCGAACCAAATGGGGAGGCCTAGACTAGGGGAGGCCAGCTTGAGTATGTCCTTCTTTTTAGTTGATAGAGGAACGTTACCAATAAATACTGTACGAGGGTTTTGAGGATCATTCTTATTAGTAGTATTTCTATTTCTGCTTGTACTTAGGTCCTAGCTCCACAAAGAGACAGAAGAGCTCACAGCTAGGACTCGGCGAGTCCTAGCTGTGAGCTCTTCTCTTTGTGGCTTTTCTTCTCTTCATCTCGAGATCTATCCCACTCTTTTCCTCTTTAAAGTTATTGGGTGTTCTTTCTTTCTTTGTGGTGGGTCTGGAGGAGTCGATAGCTTCTCTTTCGCTTCTTTAAACAAAGCACTCAACTTTGCCTGAGCAGCCATTTTGAAATGTGAAAACACGTGGGTGGCTGCCTGCAAATGATTCAATGCAGGGTTCAATGTGCATGTATAAAAATAGCGAAAACAATGCATACATGTCGTGTATAAAAACTAGGAGGCTATGAAGTCTGGCCCCTACCACTACTAGGAGACTGGAGTGACTTCCTCCTTTCCTATAGATTGCAGTCAGTGAAGTCTTCATAACTATTTTTAATTTTAATGACAAACGTTTTACCTTTTACTGAGCTCATTACAGATACATGCACATCTCGACATAAATTTGGAACATTACAAATTACAATTAATTTGAATTCCTACACAACATGATAATCTGTACACACATTATAATGTGTTGTGTTGGTGGCTCATTTAGCATTACTGCACAGCATTAACTGTAGAACAGGCAATGACAGTTCAAATCACCATATAAATACATGCAATTAAAATTTAAAAGAATTATTTCTTAAAAAGATTAAAACTAGTATATAAATCTCTTGTTTCAGTCTTGAGTATCATTCCACTTGATATTTCATCTTTATTTCAGCTTGATCCAATCAATAATAACATTAAAATCCTGATGTATACTTACCTTTAGTATATTCTTCTAGTATGTAGTGCTCTTAGCATCACTAGCAGTAGTAGCCACTAGTGATCCCAGGCAGCGCCACGTGGAGGCGGCACTACATTGCTGCCCAAAAATTATAAAAACCTGGGGCTCCAGGTAAAAAAATAAAAATAATAATAAATGATAATAAAAAAAAAATAATAATAATAATAAAATAATATAATAATAAAAAAATAATATTGAATTATAAAAAATAATAAAATAATAATAATAATAAATGATAAAACCTAAATCTATAACCTATACCTACACTATATAACCTATATCCTACAACTACCTGTTTCTTAATTTCTATTATAACTACTTTCTATTTCTACTATACAATACCTATACTATAACCTAATGATAACTATACCTGCTTCCTAATCTCTACCTACACTATACCTATAACTACCTTCTAATTATTATTTTATTCTAATTATTATTAATTATTATTTTTCTACATAAATCGGACGAGAGGAAAATAATATTAATAATACATGTACATGTACT
>NW_003549863.1:3501-4505 GCF_000090795.2 Amphimedon queenslandica | reverse complement strand
TTGTCAATTATGGTCACAATTGATAAGGTAAATTAATTTTTTTGCTAAATTATAATCTATACTCTTATGCAGGTGGTGTTTTGTCATTCATGGTGCAATAGATGGGTTTTCTCGTGTTGTAGTATTTAGGAATTGTTCTGCTAGTAACTATGCACACACTGTTTTGACTTCATTTGTAAAAGCTGTATCACAGTTTGGATTTCCTGCCAGGATTCCTTGTGACCAAGGGGTCGAGAATAATGATGTAGCCATGTTTATACTGACTCACCCACTTCATGCTTCTTCTATAAATCCTGTAACTGTTGGTAAAAGTGTACACAATTGAGGATTGAATGCCAATGAAGAGACTTATTCCAAGGTGTATCATGTACATATTACTATCTATTCCATCACTTTGAACATATAGGGCTATTGAATCCTCTAAATGAGATTGACTTACTTTGCTTGCATTATGTTTACATCAATGTTATTAATCATCATTTGGAGGAATGCGTTAATGCTTGGAATGATCACAGGATGACTTGATGTAATATCATGAGTTCAATGCAGATGTGGATACATGGGTATTTCAGACTGAGGGGAACTAGTTGTACATTAGCTCAGGAAAAGTTGAGTGAACCTGTTGTAAGTTAAGTGTGAAATATTCTAAAGCTGTCTTAATAATAGGAACATGATTATGGAAATGATTGGTTTGGCCCTCTTCCAACTGAAGTAGAAGAAAATGAAACCAATGCCATTACAATTCCTTTAATCAGTTGTCCCCTTTCAGTAGCAAGCTATCAAGACTTGTTACAAAGTTTTCTTAATGATCATAGCAGTATCATGCAAGATAATTCCTATGGCATTAACACTTATATTAATGTTTGCAATTTTGTTTCAAGGGCAACATTTTAACTCTTAAGTTCCCAATTAACTTTGACTAATGTTTTGTAATTGACAAAAATTAATGTTACCATTTTTAGACTTGTAAGACTTGTAATGCAGCCTCCAATTGTTTTGTATCA
>NW_003549863.1:0-1760 GCF_000090795.2 Amphimedon queenslandica | reverse complement strand
ATCATGGCATAATGAAGGCAAACACTCAATCAAGTTTGTATGCAGTGAATGCTTTTGTGATACACTGATGTTTGAAAGTCACGAAACTTTATGAGAAATTGCAGCCCATTTTGCAAAACTTGAAAAACTTTTGCCAAATGATGCAACATACATCAATAGAAAATAATATTATGAACACAACGATATTACTAAAAATTAAAGTACTCTCATCACGTTCAAGAATTCTTTACTCAGTTTTCTTCCATTTTACAAAGTTTTAGTAAAGTTTATTGCATCTTACTATTGAGAAAAAAATTGAAAATATTATATATTGTAGAAAAAGTATAAATAAAACAATTTGTGTCCCGAAATCTAAATTGGGCGTTCAGCCCGTTGTACCTTAAGGTGTCAATTGGTCTACAGAGCTAGTATCTCAATTTATAGAGCTGCTACAACATCATCCTTGCCTTCATAACACTAACGAAAAGAGCTACCATGACAGAAATCTTAGAACAAAAGCTGTTAATGAAATAGCTACTATTTAAAAAGTACAAGGTAATTGAAACTACTGTAAGAAGGGAGGTTATATAAAGTACTTGTGTATAGTGTTAGTTAATCAATGCCATTGGGTTTGGACTCATTTAATTAATTGTTTTAGTTGAGGACGTAACCAAAAAAATTGAAAATATTTGTACTCAGTATTCAAGAGAATTTCAGAAGGTTAAGAAAAGGCCTACTGGAACCAGAACTGTTGATGTCTATAAGAGCAAATAGCCACTTCAAGGGCAACAACATCTAATTTACAAGCTAGTAATATATACATGTAGATTAAATAAGTCCATTGTTTGTATGTATGAGTTAACTGTTCATTTAAATCATGGCATTTTGCCAGGAAACAGCACCTGCTTCCAAATTAAAGTAGTCCATCATATAAATACGAAATAATTTAGAATTTTCTGAGTGATTACTTCCTTGCCTTTCAAAACTTTAAAAAGTAATCTCATTGCGCCATATGAATGTTGCACTTCATGAGGCAGTGGATGTTCACTATCTAGAGATCCAGGGGGTGTGTATATAGCACTGGAACTTGGATTTGATTGTAAATAATTATGTAATAGGCAAGAGGCTAAAACTATTCTTTCCACCTTTTCAGGAGCAAGGTTTATTGATGTCATTGAAACACAAAAACGGTTTGCTAATATGCCAAAAGCATTTTCTACAACTTGTCTTGCTCGGCTGAGTCGATAGTTATATATTCGCTTCTCTTTTGTTAAGCCAGACTCGCTAAATGGCTTCTGAATGTATTCCTTTAAGGAAAAAGCTTCATCTGCCACTAGCATATAAGCGACTGGAAGAGTACAGCCTTGTAATGGTTCTTGTGGTGGAACATTTAATGTGTTATGAGAAAGTGCATGGCACAATGTGCTCTCTCGAAAAACCCCCGTCAGATACTCTCCCATTACATCCAATATCTACATAGAGGAATTTGTAGTTAGCATCAACAACTGCTAAAAGAACAATGCTAAACCTCTGTAGTTGTAATACATAGAACCGCTATTAGCTGGTTGTCTTATATTAATATGCTTTCCGTCTATTGCTCCCAGGCAATGAGGAAAGTTCCATTGATTTTGAAACTGTTCAGCTGTCTCCTTCCATTTATTTTCTGTTGTTGGTACCTGTAAAATAAATACATGTAGAAATACATAAATTAATATGAGTATATTGTTATTATTACAAATAGGAAGAAGAATCTACTTCAGAAATAAGTGAAGACATAGAAT
>NW_003549858.1:2972-4516 GCF_000090795.2 Amphimedon queenslandica | reverse complement strand
GACCTGAACATGTCTACTGAGAGTATCCATTTTCAAAATTGAAGAGGAGGCATAGCTACGAGAGGTAACAATTACTGAACATTGGTCTAGCTGCTTTCTATGAATGATACTAGCAGCTAATGAAGACTGTCTGAGTTGTTCATTTAGTTCATCCCAACCATCAAAAATTATCAGTAATGCTTCTCCATTCCTCTTCTCAAACCATTCAGCTACAATGGGAACTTCATAACGTCTATACTCAAACAGGTCAGCTAGTGAAGTAGCTGTAGCTATCTTGCTATCTCTTAAAGGACAGTAAAGTACCAAGTCATACTGTTGGTGTACAAGTGGTCCATCAGACCACATATTTAACAGTTTACGACAGAGTGTTGTCTTGCCAATACCAGGAGGACCATCTATTACTACTCTGAGAGACAGAGAACTATCTGTGGGTTGGAGGATATCTTCAATACTTATCTCTTTGTTTTCAGTTAGTTTAACTGTTTTATCAACTTGTCCTCTTAGCAGATGCCAAGCTGATTTTATTTGTTCCCTGGAGTCTTGTTTTTCTACTAGTGCTAATCTTCCAAAAAAATCTTTTCCAATTCTTGGTGGCCAGTCTGTAGCAACAATAGGTTGGTGTTTGTAGTGTTGTCTCATATTGTCAGCATATCCTTGAACATCATCAGGTATTGAACTAATGGATGTGACATTATCAGGTATAGGCTGACCTAATGTATTGAGATATAATGACTATATTGATCACTGATAATGTACACACTCACCTAACTGGTGTAATATAGAGGTAGCAATATCTGTTAGTGTATGATGTTGTTGGTTTATTAATACATGACATATATCAGTGAGATACTGCTCTGGATTAAGAGAGGATTTTAATTGTTGCTCAATGACATTCACGAGTTTACTAGATTTCTCATTATTAGTTAATCCTAATACATGCATCTCCTCTTTAGTTTGTTGTGGTATCAGTTCTTTAGCATACAGTGCATCAGTTACATTGTAAAGATTGACATTAATAGCATGAGATAATTTTAATGAATAAATCTGTAATATATCCTTTGGAATACCTGCAGTAGTGTATCAGTTAATGAGTGTTGTATTAAGTGTATGTTTACCTGTTATAGGACCAGGATTGAGTTCAACATCTCCTGATAAGAGGAGGAGAAGTAAAACCAAATAGTAGATCAGGTCAGAGCTACTGCCAATAGTAGCTATAAACAAGACTAATGACTGGAGGCAGTGGATCATAACAGTAACAGTAATTATACCTATTGTAAATACACTGTATGATAATATTATATACTGTTAGTTTGTTTACCAGTTGGAATAATAAAATTGAGCTTCATATATCTTAATAAAGATAAAAGAAGAGAAACAATAAGAGACAGAGCTGATGGCAGTTTAGATGTCTTCTCTCCTGATGTAGTACTGCCTGACTTGCTGTCTACTGCAGCTTTGAATGAGTGAGAGTGGGGGCCATTAGCTGGTCTACTGGAGGCAGCTTGACAGTAGTTCCACAGTCCAATACTTGCTTTCCATTGAGA
>NW_003549858.1:0-2548 GCF_000090795.2 Amphimedon queenslandica | reverse complement strand
GTGGTTGAAAGTACTACATAGTACACACCATCATTATAAATGATTATGTGCATTGTACATGTACTACATAACATTTCACTTTTGTGTACATGTACATATATGCATTTATGACATACATGTATACAGTGTACATGAGTCTGTACAGTGTTATTGTACATATTTTAAAATATTATCTTATGAGGACTGATACTAGTACTGACTGGAGCACCAGCTGTATTTACAAAGATAAGCAGTAAGTAGCTATTAGTGGTATATATTTAAAATCATGGCACGTAATTATTTTTGTACTACTTTGCAACATGAAGATTACCATGCTAGTATGCAATATCTATCCATTTACATACGGTAATTATTATTTTTGTGTGTGTGTGTGTGATATGTAGGTATGATAACTGATGTTTCCAATAAGATATTTTATACTTCATCATTCAACAATACTGAGGACATAACTATTGAATATTCATATGAATATTATTTTATGAAATTATTTTTCTTTCAATCTCCTAAATCCTAAAGCAAGCCTATATCATTGCCTTAATCTATTTTTTGCATTTTATTTTGTATTTTTATAATTATGTCATGCGTTTTAAACATTTAATGGTAAATAGATAATGGTAATTGGTAAATAACAAATCATAAAAATAGCAATAGCAAAAATAGTTTTAATTTAGAAGCAGGGCCAGTGTAAAAGCAGCAATAATATATTATAGCAGTATCTTTCTTAGTGTTTCTTTAAAAGTCAGGCAATTTGAGGAATATCTGTTGGTTATGTCAGTGTAATAATGACTTCTGGTAGTGGTTTGTGCGGTTGCTCTTTTTTGTGTCTATCAATTAACGTCTGCTTTTGATCTTTAAAAATATCTTTCAGGATGGAACGATTATAAAATCCATAATCCCAAGTGCCTTTGCGAAATGTAATAAGTGACCCAACCAGGACATGTTCAAGAGAAGGATGAGTATAAATTGTTTTTAAGAATTCCATTACCCCTGCATATTCCTCTTTATCAAGGTTGTTAAAATCTGCAGGTATATATTCCTCCACTAGATCAAAACAGAGAATCCTCAGTTGTTTAATAGTTGTATGTGACTGTAGCATGTTAGTAACAGCAGGTAGTACCTGTGTATAAAACAATGGTATTAACATGTTGTCCAGTTCATCAGTTTTCCGAATAAGCATGAAGCGGAAGTGCAATTTTAGTTCAAATTGAATTTCTGTAAGATTCTTATTTTGAGATAGGATGTATAAAAATGGTATCAGCTCATCACTTATGACAGGCAATGTGATTGGTACTCTTAGCTGTTGTTGACCATTGTTGTGACAAAGACCAGTAGTTAGGAAAGGTAGAATTGGAGTTATGGGACTAAGCAAACTGGTTGTAACCTCAAATATATTCAGTGTTTGGTTTTCTTTTAACAAATCTTGTAGGCTAGTACCCACACTGATGGTATTCTCATCTATTGTGACCCTCAGAGCTTTAAGTGTAGTATTGGTTTGTAGAATAGTAAATAGTTCAATAGCACTCTCAGCTGTGTTTAGCGGTAAACTAAGTGTATGTAGACTGGGATGAGAGATAAATATACGATATGTTGAGTATGGTCGATGTAGTCTCAGACTATGTAATTCTTTGATATGTGAAAGAAGTGATCCCATCAGTTCACTGTTCTTTGTGACATGTGCATCATCTCTTATGTCAATAGCAGTCTGTGGTGCGTTCAAATTTACTATATTTAGTGAGATGTTCTCCATAGAACATTTTTTGATGAGGCAAAAAGCATTCAATGTCTTGTTATTTTTCAGTAGTTGCTCAAGGACTTCATTAGGCAGATCTATACCTAGGTTAGGGTAATCATTGCGATAACGATAATTTTCATCTTCAATAACATAACTCAGGAACAAAGAAGTTATTGTATCATTTCTGGTGACTCCTTTGATGATGCTAACAATCTCACCAAAGTCACTTCCAGATCCATATAACTGAATGTTTAGTTCTTCCAAGGTAGAATTCATTGCTATGTTCTCAAGTTCATAATATTTGTCTGTGTCATACTCTTCCTCATCATCAGATTCTGTATATGGACAATAGTTACATATCCTTAGGTGTAATATTTTGAGCTGAGAGTGATGGCTTGATAGCTCAAGAAACAATGATAGTTCACAATCAATGTTACAATATAATTCTTGAATATTGCATGAATAAGATAAAAAATGTATTAATACAACAGTTCTAGGTATATTTTTGTCATAATCACTTGAATTTACCTCCAGCCTTTTACATTGCCATGACTTGACTGAATCTTCATCAGTGAAAAATGATAGTCTCTGATCATCTACAGTTGCTAAATGCAAGTGATTCCATGAAGTGTTAGAATTATTAATAAAATAACTGAGACACAACCAGTCAAACAATGATAATGATGCTCCATACAGACACAGTGAGTGGTTGTTGATGGATTGTGCTAGTACGTGGCATAATGTTGTGTTTTGTGCCTCATACAGTAGTGAAGAAGAAGAAGAATGGGAACTTTGTCAAAATTATCATAAGTATTA
>NW_003549856.1:3295-4517 GCF_000090795.2 Amphimedon queenslandica | reverse complement strand
CTTAGGAATATATACTAGCACCAGCAAATTACACTGCAAGCTTCACGATCCTATTCTATTGTTGTGTGTTCATGTGTTTGCAGTGCTTTGACTAGCTCTCAGTTTCACAGCTTCAGCATCCTTCTCCATTCTTCCTGCTACCGTGCTACGTAACACATGATGTCAGATGCGTATCCATAGAAACTATATGTCATTGTACTGCGCATGCGCATATTGTATAAAATGGCTGCAATTATAAACCATCGATGGAGTTCATATCTATAAATCATTTAAAGCATGGTTGTTCGTGCTGTATGGGATATAAAGCACTCCAACCATGCGTTAATTATAACATAATGTGCTGTCATGTACCAAACCAAATGAAAAGATATAAATGAATCAAGGTATACTCTGGTCAAGGTACTTGTACATGTATGATCAGCATAATGATAATGAACATGCCATTTTAAGTGGTGGAAAAGAATAATGATTGTGCGAGACGGAACTACCTGTCTAGCAACCATATAGGATCAGCTCTCTACTAACTAAGGACAGGAGAGAATACAAAAAGATAAATACTTCTTGTTGGTCAAATGAAATATACTTAAAATGACAAAAAATAGAATAGGCATCTGCCTTACATCAGGATAACTTTACTTACTGCATTTTAGCACTCTATAGCCTCTCTTTTTCTTCCACACTTCCTAAGCTTCTGTGATACATGTGATTATTATAGTTATATATATTGATTTTTATAATCTAAACACGTATTTTGACTATTTTTATACACATATAGAGTTTCTGTGAAACTTTTTTGAAGTGGTCTGTTCGTTGAGTCAGCTCAGTTGTAGAAATTTTGCATAGTTGTAGAGAAATATTTAGAATAATATGGCATGGCTATCACCATGCTTGTTGTAAAGAGTGAAGTGGTTGTCACAAAAGTAAGCAGAAGGAAAGTCACATCTATGAAAGAGACAGCCAGGTTTATTTGGAAATGAATGGTCTTTGTCCTAAATAAGTAGTTATAGATATATTGAGGAAATTCTTTTAAAAACGTCCTTTTAACCATTATGCACAAACACAAACTACAGTGAAGTGCTCCAGAAAATGCTGTAGGACGATTAATTTTTGCGAATGCTAATAAGAATTTCCATGGAAATGGTTTATATAGTTGCTATGGCAATTGACCACATGTTTATACATTTAGTGTTCAGCAGCTAATCAGCTATCTTTAGCAGCTTTA
>NW_003549856.1:0-2331 GCF_000090795.2 Amphimedon queenslandica | reverse complement strand
TTCCCTTTTACGATTACTTGTTCTAGTACCTCTTCTAGTAGTTACTGCCATTTTGTATACTCGTTACCGCAACAACTATGAATATTACTAAACGTGCCATGACCACAAGTTCCATTGACATGCAGTAGCTTATCATTACACAGATGGATAGCAATATAAAAGCACAGAAGAAGTTTCTGTTTATAACAGAAATGGTTACAACAGTGATTCATCATTGTGAGAGCATTTGCATTAGAGAATGAGTGAGTTGTCGCAGAATTCCATGCGAACTGATGGATAAAATGTCAGCATGGCCTCGAAGCTGTGCTTCTTGCGGCAAGAAGGCTCTCCTTGTAGCCATGTTTTAGGACTTGTGAATAATGGAAAGCTACAAATTTTGCTAGGCGTTTTGTATAAACATGGTCTACAATGTGTAACGACAATTACATTATGTCTGTTTAGTTATGCTTTTAAGAAGAGTTGAAAGATACTTTCTTGCATTTTGACTAAAAGTTAACTATAAAACATAACATTGGCACAAGTACTTTAAGTGTTCCTTTGCCCAAAACAAAATAAACTTATTATGTATGCTTGTACTGTTTCTATAATAGCAACTACATTTGCAGCTACCTCATTGTACAAAACATCCGCCAACGAGATGCAAACTGTGAAAGTGTTGAATAAAGCAAGAACCATTAACTAAGAACTATATAATCAACATAACCACTAAACACTTACAAACGAAACTGAAAAAAATGTAGAATGTTATGGTAACATGTGTAATAATAAGGTACATACAGATGAATAAGAACAATTAGGAAAGTCCTAGAAAATACAAAAAGGTCTAGAAGGTTCTACAGTAATAATTATAATGCAATAATGTCAAAAGTACATCCCTTCACTTCTCACTGTAGACATTTTGCATTTCCTTAACTCCTGCTATTTCTCTAAACTTCAAAAACTTATCTTGAGATAGGCCCTTAGTTAACAGATCCGATACCATTTCTGCAGAAGGACTGTAATATTGCCTTCTTTCACTTGTTGACAGGCATAGTGGTACTTTATCCCTTTATGTTTAGAACAAGTGTGGAACTGAAGGTTTTTATCACCGGAGTATCCAGAAACTGGAAAAAGGGAGTGCTGAAGATGCGCTAAGAGCGCTGCAATTTTGGAAAGACCCCAATTTATGGCAGTCAAATGGTGTTTGTCTTCATTTTTGTGAATTACGGGTGTGCTCATGATAATTCTAGTACTTCTGACGACTTCTGATTGCCCCTTAAAGCTCTGTAAACTACTAAAATTATGATCAGGAGGGGTTAGGTAACATTTAGAGGCTTGGTAGTGATGCAAGAGTCTAGGATTTCAGTCATTTTCTCTGAGCCCAGACATGATGGGGGTGCTCAAGCCCCTCAGCCACCCCTTGGATATGCTCATGCAAATGCACGATTGGTTATCCTCATAGATTACAGTTGCAGTGCTTGGCTGATTCTTCAGTTCGGTAAGTAAGCGACACATCCATATAACTTCCTGAGCTGCTCCTGCTAAATCAATATATTCAGCCTCAGCTGTTGATAATGCCACACACGTCTGTTTTTGACTTTTCCATAATACTGTGGTTCCACCAATCTGATATATATAACCTGAGGTAGACTTGTAATCATTTAGGTCCCCAGGCAGTCTGCATCTAGAAATCCAACAATCCTTTGCAATTTTCTGATATAGCAATCCATTATCTTTTATTCCCTGAAGATATCTCATGATTTGTTTCATAGCTATTTAGTGTGGTTTCAGGGGCTCAGAACAGAACTTAGCCACATTGCTAACTGCTTATGCCAAATCTTGTCAAGTTCTAGTAGCCCAATACAACAACCTGCCAATAACTGACTGATAAAGTGACTCATCCACATCTGCAGAACCTTCGTCTTCCCTTAACAACTTAATATTAGAGTGCTGACGTTTTTAGCATGATCTATCTTAAATTTATGAAGAATGTTATCAATGTATCCACGCTGACTCATCTGTATTGAATGATTCTTCTTGTTCTGGACTACTTTTTACCTTAAAAGTAGTTTAATAATTATTCTCCCATATCCTTGACTTTAAAACAGTCTCCTATTGCATTCTTAACTTCATTCCTCCGTTTAAAACTCTGTCCTGCAAGTAGAGTATCATCAACGTTTACAGCTACTTTAAGTAACTCTCCTTTTTTACTTACATACAGGCAAGGGTCACTTGTTGTCTGCTTAAAACCCAACCACTGTACGTGGTTATCGACTGTAAAATTCCATCATCTTGGAGACTCACAAACCTTTAATGCTTCTTTTCAATTTGCAGACCCATTCTTTCTGATCT
>NW_003549853.1:1373-4521 GCF_000090795.2 Amphimedon queenslandica | reverse complement strand
TATACAACAATCATTAGTTACTGGTATATGTTATAATACATGTACTTACTGTAGTCTCTCATGATAGCACTTCCTATATCAGCAGTGGCTGTAAATTTACATAAAATATTAGCAAATGCCTCAATTTTTTTATAATCTTTACAGACAGCTGCCTTTATTTCACCCAGTAGTTCTTCTCCTTGTTCATATTGTGGGGCGATACTCTCTTGTATAAGTTCTGCTCCACACAATTCTGTAACCAGCTGAGGTAATACAGAAAGTAGAGATTGGTTTAAGGTATAACGAGCAAAAATTCTACAAGCAGGATGAACTGAACAATAAATAAATCAGTAAATGATGCCGGTATTCATTTTTACATTAAACTCACTCTCCATATCTATTCTATCAGCTACTCCATTCTCTCCTAATTTCCTCAATGCTGATACCAATGAATAGATACTGGGACCACTTTTAGTCTTCTGTACATTATCAGCTTTCTGTAGCCATTTAGTAAGACACTGACGTAGACATCTCTCAGAATCTTCTTTACTATTCCTTCTAATAGCATCCAGTGTAGTAGAGGATAGACCAAGATAAAGACCAAGATTATAACTGACTCCTGAGTAACCATGTCTTCTGAGTAATTGAAGCACTTCAGGTAGATCAGTAACTATTAAATAATTTCATTTTGATAAAAGAAATAAACAATTAAATATAATTATGTATACTTGTCAGTTGATTTGCTACTGGTACAGAAGAAGAGAGAGAAGAAGCAAACTTAGAAGCCATTTATTGAACTGCACGGCTGGGCTGACAATGATCCGGCCAGATCATAGATGAATCCAGCCTGACGATGCGATCATAGATATTAGAGTAAATGAATTTCATTTACTCTAATATCTATGATGCGATATCGATATCGCAGCCCCACCCACTAAACTAATACAAGATGGCTACCATTAGACAATTGCTTTCAATTGGCTCCAGATTTACTCCTTCACGTATCTCTAGTATAACCACCACCCGCCATTATATTTCATCAATAAAAAGGATTGAAGATAAAAGGAATCAAGCTCATTTAGGAGGAGGAGAAGAAAGAATTAACAAACAACACAAAGGAGTAAATAAATTAAATAAAAATAATGTTTATTGTTTTTGTTGTTGTTTATTGTTGTTGTTTATTGCAGGGTAAACTGACAGGGAGAGAGAGGGTCCAGTTATTATTAGACGATGATTCATTCATTGAATATGATTCATTTGTTGAACACACTTGCACTGACTTTGATATGAATACTCCTAAAAATAAGGTAATTAATTAATGGGGTGTGGTTTTTATATTTTTATTATTAATAGATACCTGGTGACGGTGTGATAACCGGTCAAGGATTAATTAATGGACGTCCTGTCTTTGTATTTAGTCAAGTAATGAGTTAATTTATTATTATTATTATTATTATTATTATTATTATTGATAGGATTTCACAGTATTTGGTGGTAGTCTATCAAGTATGCATGCTCGTAAGATATGTAAGGTAATAATAATAATAATGAATATTAATGAACTAGAACAATATGTACATGTACAACATTTAATGGATGAAGCTATAGCAAATTGTTAATGATATTATACATTATATAGCACTGGATCTATGAACAGATAATGATAGATCCTGTACTATTATACAATGCTAAAATATCTATGCCATTTTAGTCACAATAGACATACATGTATTGAACAATAGACTCATTCTTCATTAGTAATGCATGTTAATAGTACAGTGTACTGGTATCTCTACTAATACTCATTAATGGAGTGTTACATTCAAGTACTGTATATGTAGACTGGCAGACACTCTTCAATGATGTTTGCTTGAGTGGGGCTCACCTATACTACCCTAATTAATTGTACTATTATTATTGTTATTATTATTATTATTGTTGTTGTTATTATTATTGTTATTATTATTATTAATAGATAATGGATAAAGCAGTATCAGTAGGTGCTCCCATTATTGGTCTCAATGACTCCGGAGGGGCCAGGATACAAGAAGGAGTGGACTCACTAGCTGGATACGCTGATATATTCCTAGTTAGTGTATTAGTATTAATATTAGTATTTGTTTGTTTGTTTGTTTGTTTGTTTATTTGTATATTTAATTATTTGTTTGTTTATTATTTACTTATAGCGTAATGTGATGTCCTCAGGAGTAGTCCCACAGATATCATTAATAATGGGACCGTGTGCAGGTAAAGTATAGTCTCTCTTAATGGACACTCTCTATAGCGTACACCTCCATTTAACGGACAGCACCTAGTGTACCAATTACATTCCTTACTGTATAAAATAACCTCCACATAAAGGACACCTCTGTATAACAGAGACACTTTCAAAGTGTCCATTATATAGAGGCTAGTCTATACATTATTACTGACATTGTTGTTTATTGTTGTTTGTTGTTTGTTGTTTGTGTAGGAGGTGCAGTATATTCTCCTGCTATTACTGATTTCACATTCATGGTTAAGGTATGCTGGGCGTGGTTAGTAGGTGTGGCTTTATCTGTTGCTAGGATACCTCATACATGTTTGTTACTGGCCCCAAAGTAGTCGAAGTAAGAAAAAATAAAAATAGATAAAATTTAAAAATTAATAAAATTGTATTACAGGAAGTGACTAACGAGGTTGTTTCGGATCAAGAACTGGGTGGGGCTTTGACACACACTAAGAAATCTGGTGATTATTAATTAACTGCGTGGGTGTTATTATTACCATTAACGAGTAGGTGTGGCCCATGGAGCATTTGAGAATGACATTGACGCACTATCACAGTTAGTATAATTAATTAATTTATTATTATTTTATTTATTTATTTATTTGTTTGTTTATTTTAAAGGTTGAGAGAGTTGATAGATTACCTTCCATTAAGTAATAAAGATCCAGTACCAATTAGACACACTGGCGATAAAATGTAAGTACATGTACATGTACATGTATATTAATATACCGTAGGACGACTAATTTTCGCGAATGCTAATAAAAATTTCCATGGAAACGGTTTAGATAGTTGCTATGGTGATTGACCACGTGTTTATACAATTACAGTGTTCAGCAGCTGATCAGCTATCTTTAGCAGCTTTAGTGGAGCCATCCAGCTCTCTTATCCCATTATATT
>NW_003549853.1:0-1227 GCF_000090795.2 Amphimedon queenslandica | reverse complement strand
TCATTATCATCATCATCATTATTATTATTATTATTATTATTATAGTGACCGTGATCTCACTGCTCTTAATTACATCATTCCTCCTTCATCTGACACTCCCTATGATATGTCTGACATCATCAAAGCTGTTGTGGACGAGGAAGAGTTCTTCCAAATAATGCCCGACTACGCTAGGAATATAATAGTGGGATTCGCCAGGTTGAACGGACAGACAGTGGGTGTGGTCGCTAACCAGCCCAATCAAAAAGCAGGTCAGTTGTTAGTATTGTATGTATGTACATGTACAGTATAGCCTCTCTTAATGGTCATTGTCTATTGCTTACACCTCCATTTAATGGACAGCACCTAGTGTACCAATTACATTCCTTACTGTATAAAATAACCTCCACATAAAAGACACCTCTGTATAACAGAGGCACTTTCAAGTGTCCATTATATAGAAGCTAGTCTGTAGTTGTTGTAATTGACCAATCAGATTGCTTGATTTTAAGTTTCTTAATGACTTACACTACCAAGTTTATCATCATCATCATCATTCTTTTAAATTTATTATTATTATTATTATTATCATTATTATTATTATTATTATTATTAATAGGTTGTTTGGATATTAATGCATCAGTTAAAGGTGCTCGGTTTGTTAGGTTCTGTGATGCTTTTCGTATTCCACTGATAACCTTCGTTGATGTACCGGGATTTCTACCAGGTAACCATGACTGTAGCTGTAATGTCTTCTGATACATATTGATGTACGTACTTATGCTGTGTAGCAAGTTTGAATTGATTCCGACTTCAATTTTTCAAGTTACGGCCATTTTAAGAAAGTGCCAAAATTCTGAAAAGTACCCAAGGCTATAGCCCATGATTTTTTTCAAAAAATGGCTCCAAAATCACCCCAAATTTTTATTAGATTTTTTGATACATATTGATGTCCTTATGCTGTGTAGAAAGTTTGAGCTGATTCCGACTTCAATTTTTAGAGTTATGGCCATTTTAAGAAAACGTCAAAAATCTGAAAAATACCCAAGGCTATAGCCCATGGTTTTTTCCAAAAAATGGCTTCGAAATCACCCCAAATTTTTATTAGATTTTCTGATACATATTGACATCCTTATGCTGTGTAGCAAGTTTGAGCTGATTCTGACTTCAATTTTTAGAGTTACGGCCATTTTAAGAAAACGTCAAAAATCTGAAAAATATAGCCCATGGTTTTTTCCAAAAAATGGC
>NW_003549852.1:3308-4523 GCF_000090795.2 Amphimedon queenslandica | reverse complement strand
TTGACTGGCATTCAAACTATACTGAGATACCGTATAACTGAGTAGAGTAGGTGAACCTGATAAAGCAGCATAATGTACTGCAGACCGACCCTCATAATCTAATGAACTTGTATTAATACCATACTCCTCTAATACCTTCACTAATAATATACTACCACTAGTACATGCTAAATGAACCAATGATTGACCAGTAGCAGTAATAGAATTTATATTGAAATTATTGATAACGCTTGTCTTCTTGAGGAGTGTAGACAAAAGGCTCGCTCTTTTGTGCTGTTTAGTAACATTTATATTTAGTGATATGTATTTATGCCTGTCTCCCTTGGTATGAACATTAAATGTAAGAAATTGCATAAGTAAAGGAATATCACATGGTGCAGTGAGCTTATTATACACTTCTGTAATGCAGTATTTATCAACCAATCCACTGCATAAGTAATGAAGAGAAGAGCGACCACTATAATCAGCTTCTAGTAATACTTTATATCCAAAAATACTAACCATTTTCATAATGAAACCTGATGAAGCATACTCGCATGCTATATGAAGTGGTGTTCCACCAAAACAATCTCTTTTTTGAAATAATTCACTTTTATGATTATTATAAAGATACACTAGAAGCTCTACACTATCACTCATAGCACAATAGTGTACTATTCCACATCCGTTAGAATCTATGTCATCTTCTGAGAAAATACCAAACTGCTTAAGCTGATCAACTAATCCTACCTCTCCACTCTTACATGCTAATAATGATAAAGTCGATCCTTCTCTATTCACCTGAGACACGTTACACTTCTTCTTTAAAAACATAATCACGAGGTCAACATGACCACCCAGTGCTGAGTAAAGCAATCCCGTGTTACCAGAGCTATCTGCTATGTCTGGATCAACGTGACATTCATTAACTAGATACTGAGCAATATTGAGATGGCCTTTATATGAGGCCATGTGTAAACTAATAACACCATCATCATCACCTTGTGAAGGATCGCAATGATAAACATCAATGAGGAGACAGAGGACATCAATGTGGCCACCATATGAAGCAGCTAATGGTGGACTCCATCCATTTTTACCTCTTTCCTGAAGACCAGTCTTGTCAATCAATCGTTGTACTTCATCTTTTAATCCTCTCCAACATGCTTCATTCAATGGAGTGCTGGTATTCTCATACCAGAGAGGATCATAAATATCTACATAATATATCATTAA
>NW_003549852.1:0-3298 GCF_000090795.2 Amphimedon queenslandica | reverse complement strand
CAAAATAATTAATAATTAACATACCTGCTTCATTTCATGTACATGTTCATGACAAGTAATTTTTATGATTCTGATCTCAGCCAATAAATGACACTGTTGATTGGTTAATGGAAAGAGAACAGAATAAAGAAAATCAGGAATGAAATATTTTAATTCAATGCAGCCATTTTGAATTGTACAAAAATAGAAATCATATTCTGGAACTTTAAGTGCATCAGCGATTAGCTTGTGAAAGAAATATAAATCATTTAATGTGTAGTCGTCTCTGGCAACCTTAGCAATCATTACTTTAGTGCCTGGAACATCAGAAAGACCAAACTCAATTGAGTCTGCAATTTGAACTGCTTTAGTATTGTTATTTTTAAAATAATCTTTTAATTTCTCACGATATGTAGACCACTTCCTCTGTAAATCTCTATCATTAGTAATGAAAGTATTGACTAACTTGATGACAAGTTCAAAATTGAACCACGAGATGTATTTTTCTAATGCTTTAAACAGCTGCTTCATTGTTTTAACATGTTCAAACTCTTTTTCAATTGAATTGATGATTTGGCTTTTACGAAAACGTGGACTGAGTAAAAGTGCAATATAATCTTGAATGAAATCGATAACTTCTGAGACATCAATAGAATGAAACGATTTTTTAGTAAAACGCATATTATCAAGGTAAACTTCTTGTAGATCTCCAATCATTCGTGTCATTGTGTTCTTTGGTGAATATTCAGTTGATTTCTTCTTAATGTAAATGACTGAAGACTCAGATTGAGGGGAAGTAGGAACTGGTAGCTCAATAGTTGGAGTAGCTTCTGAAGTAATAAATAAAAATGATTATTGAATATTGTATTATATTTACCTTTAGAAGATGAAGTATGAACTGATGATGTAGTAGCCTCTCCACTACTAGTAAGATTTAATTCTTTTGCTATTTCATCAGCTAGAGCTGGATCAGCTCCTCCACTATTACTTTTAATGGAGTTACACAGCATTCTTAATGTAGGGACACCATGACTCTTATAGTCATAGTCCTTCTTTAACCAGCAATCAAATACTTTCCGTAGACAACCTCTGGCCGTCTTTGTCTCTGATTCAATCTCATCTATCTTATTAGGGCTGATTGCTAACAGAATACCAATAGAGTCCCAGCGTCCTGAAAGAACACCAGCTTTTTCCCATACCAGTCGAAAATCACTAATATCTATCATTAATAATACTAATAAAACAATTATTATAAATATCTACTCACTAAGTTCTCTGTCAAAGGCTCTTTTCAGCTCATCTGGTTTGGTTGACATTTTTGCTGAAGCAGAGCAGCTACGCCCTTAGCAAGTTTGCAATTATTGCAAACGCACTGAGCCCCACCCTAGTTATAAAATAAAAAGTAGTTAATAAATTATTTTAATAACTTACCCCGCCCCTCAGTACAACATGAATGAGCAATGTCTTGAGGATAGGAGAGGAGGTAGTCAGGCGTGGCCTGACCCTTGCGAAAACGGAGGGTCAGGAACCTCATATATACCAGTATTGTTAGCTGCTGCAGAAATTCTGCAGTGACGCATTGTGACTCGCTATGACTTTTTAACTTTAATAATCATTAATAATTGAAAATGGATGTTGGTGACTTGGTGCTGTAGCTAATCTTCTTGCATATTCTTCCAGACACTATAAATTCATCAGAGCAGTTATATAGGATGTCATCAGAGCAGTTATATAGGATGTCATCAGAAGTCTCATCTATAGGAAGCTCCTCAAACTTGGCCATATATTCCACCTCAATTCTCTCCATGTTGAAAACACCAAATTAGATCTGCTAAACGAACTGTAACCATTATTAGCCTGGGAAGTGATGTTGCTTCTACAGCTGACAGTCTTACAAGTTGTCATTGCTTCTTTATTTTTAATTATAATTGTTTTTGTTTTTACGACCTGGGGGCGTAGCCCCCAGGTCGTCCTATAATCATAGATAATAGAGTAAATGAAAGGGATTGAAAACGAGTGCGTGGGCGTAGCCCAACCTCCATTCATTTGTATTGTTACTAAGCAAACCGAGGCTGGTTGTAATTTTGTCACCATTTTCATGCTACTTAGTTTCCTTCTTTTAGGAGCAATATCTGGCGAAAGACTGTTCTCATGTTAGTGAAACTGATGCATCAAAAAGCCTGATGGTACACTTTTATAAGCTGCCCAATTTTTTGCTTTTTTGTTGCATTAAAAAATAGTTTTATCCATTCTCTCTCCCTCCCTCTCTCCTACCAGCCTGAGCTATCAACCAGTTCCCAGTGTACAGTGACCTATAGAGGATGTACCCTATCCACTTCAGGAGGACCAGTAACTGTGGCATCATTAATTAATGCTGATATTAGATAATTATTGATTATGTTCAAGTTTGTTATTAATTGCTAATGATCATAATTAATATATTAATTATTATTATATTAAAAGTGTTTCTTAGTAATGGACTTACATTGGAACACATTACATTGTGATATAGCACTATACTTGATTTGCATAATGGTGGATTTACAATATTACGCTAGTCCTGAAAAGATAGTAAAAAGCATGCATCAACAGGTCAAATCACCTATGCTTTTGATTAAAAAGTGACAGTTCTAGCCTTGTGTCATATGAATTATTATTATTATTTTTTATTATTACAGTTTCCTTTAGTGTAATCATTCCTAATTGTGGTGGACAGGTGAGGATTGCTTTCATGTACATTTACTTTCAGTGTTTACCCACTCTTAATGTGATTTATAATCATTAGCCTTATTAAGATCAAGTACTTATTTAATTACAGTTTCCTTCAGTTCAATTATTCTTGTGATCAGTGACACTGCAGACATGTAGTCACTAGTCACTATACAAGAATCTGTATGAGTTTCATTAGCATCAAAATAAGTGTATACATGTAACTGCTATAGAATATGTATTATAGCTAATGAGGATTTTAAGTTCTTTCTCTAATCATCTCTTCATAGAGTGATGATGATTTATAATTGGCAAAACAGGTTAAGGTATGATATACTACTGTCAAGAAGACAAGAGAAGCAACCATTACTGAGGAAAAGCACTGACCAGCAGTGAATTATAATGAATAATAATGAGCTTTCTCTCTTCCCTTCAGATTGGAGTTGTTCCAGTTACATCTAATTTTCATTGAATCAAAATCATACTAATAAAACATTAAAAGTAAATCAACTACTGAACTAATGCACTAATGATTAAACTATACTCTACACTAGCTATTGTTCATAAATGTTCAGTTTCAATTACTTAGTTTTTCCGTATGCGACGGATG
>NW_003549850.1:3360-4528 GCF_000090795.2 Amphimedon queenslandica | reverse complement strand
TTAAAGCCCTCCGTTTTTATTCCGTGGTCGCTCCGTGTAACATTCTCCGTGCACAATCAAGGTAAAAATGTCGAAGGGCTTATAACTCGGCAAAGAAGGCTTCGCTACCCCTGATTTTGGTATCAAATGAAAGGATTTTGTTTATATAACATGTTGATTTGATAAAATGAATTTCACTCAGGAAAAGATTTTTTGTGATATTGAGCCCCTGGCTCAAAATGATAATTCCTGCAGATAGCCTGGTTTTCTCATATCGGGTCATACATTATGGGAAGTCAAGGTAGAAAAGCTTTTACTTGGCAAATCATATTCGTTTTCAAACTTACGTGTGAAGAAGTTTGTTGATGCGCTTTTCCTGTCATTTACAATGGACAGTATGGTTGATAATATAGGTGAAGTTTGTGCCAGAAAAGCTGTTACTCACGAATCTAACCAACTCACTATTACTGGTGAAATACTCTGTTATATACGATGAGCAAATGAAATGTCCTCTGTGTGACTGGAAAATATCTGTCTCTACTGCTCAAGCTATACTACAACATAGCAATTGCTCTGCACATCATCAAAAGCTAAGAACTCTTTGGCAAAGCTACAGATATTGGACCTCGATGGTGAAATGCATGAAGTCACTATTTTAATCGCGTTCTTTCCTAACTAATTAATATCAATTTGCCACGAGAGAGAATCCAGGAGCTTCTACTGTCAACGGATAACATTAAAGTGCAAATAAACAGTTCCAACATTGTTACAGTTGTCCTTAGTGACGAATGCATTGTCATGCATAATAATGTACATTTATTGTTTTAAAATGATCAAATCACGATAATGAAGCTTCTGCTCGCCCCTACAATGTACTACATTTGCCTAGTAGTACATCAAAAGTAAAGGCTTCGAAATGGACATATTGTTTGATATAGTGCCTCTAGTATAGTGATCAAGAAACATAACATTCTACATGTACAATACAACTGTTATTATTATTATTGTTGTAATATATATTAGGTCAGGTTCGAATAGATTATCATTAATATTATTAATAACAGTAATAGCACTATTGTTATTATTTAATTACTACTACAGTGTACTGCAAATAGAAATGAAACTACAATTACCACTAGGAATCAAAGATACATGTACATATACAGTTATAGTCGGTTTCAGTTGAGTT
>NW_003549850.1:0-1501 GCF_000090795.2 Amphimedon queenslandica | reverse complement strand
TAATAGATATGATTAGTAATTCCTCTCAGTGAAACTTTTAGAATCTATTATTTTATAACTTTGGAAAATTTATGATACCTTGCTTCAAATAAATTTTGTTCTTGATTCACACTATTACTTAGTGACACTTCATTATGTCACAGTGACATGCTATTTACCACAATACTTCTCACTTTTACTTCATACTTTTTGTTATAACTGATGCTGTTAATGTATGCTTATCTATAATTATTTTCCAAGGCATGTATTGTATTATTATTATTATTATCATTTTTCCTAATTATCTGTACTTATTTTCATTTCTTATGTAGGTTATATAATGTATGCATTGTTGATTAAGATTCCTTTCTAGTGTTATAATATTATGCAATGTGTGTCAGTGATGTATTATGATGCAATTGATTTGTGTGTATTTAAGTGTGTGCCTTCTTCAGTTTTAAGAGGAAGTTTCTATCTTATTGATAAATTTGTTTGTTGATTCCTGCGAGACCTATTTTTACTTTTCCGATTTGGTCACAACACTGGCAGTGAGGGTACTTGGACACTGATACAGTTGCAGTGATCATTCCTGACTATCTCTATTCCTATATCCCTGCTTTTTGAAGCAACAAAGGAATCTTGGACATCATATGCACAGAAGCTCAGCATCTATTTCAAAGCAAACAGAATTGTGGGAGGGTGAAGCACAGAAGGCTGTCTTCATCTCTGTTATTGGAGCTCTAACATACGGGATGCTAAAGAGCTTGCTCCAGCCACATTCCCTTCAAGATGATGTTACACTGGACCTGATGAGAGAGACACTGGAGAAGCATTTTGACCCAAAGCCATCTCCCATCACACAGCAACTTCGATTTTTCACCCAAGTGAGGAAACAAGGTGAATATGTAGCTATTTATGTTGCAGAGTTACAAGATATTGGGGAACACTGTGACTTTGGTGATTCCGTAGATGCGATGATCAGAGACAGAATGGTCAGCGGGATCAAAAATTCTTGTATTTAAAGGAGATTGCTACAGGAAGCAGATCTTAACTATGACAGAGCACTCTAGCTTGCAGAGTACAGAATTGGCTGCTCAAGACATTACTTGCTTAAGTGGTAAACCACAGCAAATTCCTGCAGTTCAAAACCTTCCTCATAGGAAGGATACTGCTACTCATTCCAAGATAGATTGTTTTAGATGCAAAGGTGACCATTTCACCAACAAGTGCTGTTTCATTGACTCTGACTGTAGGTCTTATGGCAAGGAAGGTCATCTTGCTAGAGTTTGCCACAGCAAAGACAGGTCAGACAAACCACAGACTACACAGATAGCCCAAAGGAGCACTCCTAGAGGGAAGGACAGTTCTTCAAAGGATTGTTTAAAACAGCACCAAACCCATAACATAGACCACCACAGGCTACATCCTTCCTCTGGCTCTGACAACGACTATACTCTGTTTACATTGTCTTCTGGGATAAGCCTATTGTGGTTACAGTTTTGTAAGCAAGGCCCAGGTGGTA
>NW_003549846.1:2711-4540 GCF_000090795.2 Amphimedon queenslandica | reverse complement strand
CTTAGTTCTAATAATTGAATCAATATAACGTAATGCAAAAGATATTTATACTTTACTTTCAGCAACTGGTTTTTGTCCAATATTTATGAGACCATTCTCCAAGGACTCCCACGTTGCTCCTCCTTTCTTGTCAACATCTTCAACTCTGTTCAGCCATTTTACCAAACAAGATCTGAGGCGGTCATTAGCTGTATTCCTATCAGATCGTATAGTACTTATTGTCACTTCATAAAGACCAATATCCAGACAAAGATCTTCCCATTGACCGGGATCAAATTTGCATTCCTTTAATTTCGAAACAATTTCAGATAAATCTGAAATATCCAGTGGTTTACCTACATAAAGTATAACAATGTATTATACATGTATTATAGCAGAGACATAGATTCATTTTTCTTCTTAGACAGACTAAGTATCGTCATGTAATATCTATCATACATTTCATTGCATAACATACTGGCAGTGGTGGGTGATGGAACCTGTGGAGGTTTAACGTCTTCAGGATGCACATGCACATGGTTGGTTGGTTCACCTTCTTTTCCTTTCATTTGCAGGTATGATGGTAAGTATATCATAAGTGCAACAGCTACAGCAGCAGTGCAAAGAGGAAGAATAACCCATCCATTGCACATGAAGGAGGACAAAGAACTAATATAGTTAAACAAAGAGTTTGATGACAATAGTCTTATACTTACATGTATAATATGGTATTGAGGTGTTTGGCCAGTACTAACATACAAACTTACTCTTCTTTGTCTCAGTTTGACCAGTAGCTATATCCCCCATTGTTTCTTGTACTGTAATGGTACTATTAGTATCAGTGACTGAAGAAAGAAGGTCTGTACAGTTTTATTAGTGAACCTAATTTTAATTTTTTCTAAAATCTAATTTTTTTTTCAAAAAAGGCATAAATTAAATTCACAACAAAAACTAAAAGTAACTAATAAAACCATTAATTGTTTCACTCTAGTTCACACTACAGTCTACAGATCAATTGTACGATCATCATCCAAATGATGAAGAACATATTCTGCAGCTGCCTGACATGCGAAAGGCTTCCAAGCTTTGTATTCAATCTTCTTCCCATCAGCCAAATCAGCAACAGCTTTAATGACAATAGCTTCCACTTTATGTTTAGCTTTTATAGCAGCATAAAATATTCCAGCTCCTTCCATTTCACCAGCAAGAGCATCAGGACATGCTTTTTTTATTTTCTCCTTAAATTCTGGGTCATCAACCAAAGCAGGAACAGAAACCATGGGACCACAATGAACTTTGACTTCTTCAGCATTTACTTTATTAGAAGATTTCATCTTTTTAAAATTATCAGCTTTCCTAAATAATGGTACAAGAGTATCTCCCGCTTGTACTGGATATTTTATACGAGGGTTGATACAATCTGGTTCCATACGAATGTTATGTAAATTCATGATACAGTCAGAAACAATGACATCACCAAGGTTTACTTTTTGATGCAATTTAAAGCAGATTCCAATGGCGATAATATATCTTGGCTTAAATATCTCCATCATCTTGTTTGTGACTGCTTCAGCAGGTAAGGAGCCTTGATCTTCCTTTGTAGGTGCACTCTGTACAACAACAACTGGGTGCTTCCCATACTTTCCAATGTAAATATCAACACCACCTTCTTTTAACTTCTTAATAACTTTATTCTGACCATCTAACGGCTTCAAGTACTCCAATACTTCTTTCAGCTCTGGATCAGTGGCAGTCATCAGCAGGAATTTAATACCTTTAGTGACATCATCAGATACATTTTCCTCTATAGATAAATCAACATTATGTATTAGTTAAAGCACTGTTGAGAG
>NW_003549846.1:0-2046 GCF_000090795.2 Amphimedon queenslandica | reverse complement strand
GCCCATACATATTATACTGTGCAGTACTATATATTCCACACAGTGCTACATTTTCCTACCATATGGTTACAGGAAGTTGTAGCACTGGCGGTGCCTTTGATCCGCCCACGCACCATACTACAAACAAATGTAATATAAAAACAATATTAATGCACATATGCTTAATTTCAAAAAGGTTAGTGACTACAGTGATATACCTTTTCCTGCTACTGTAACAGTGTTCATGCTATTAAACAAGTTAGTACTGGTTTGTGTGCTACCAGAAACTGTGCAATTATTACCTGGCATTAAGATGTAAAAACAGATTAGACAATATTCACATTGTACAACAACTGTACATGAAAATTGCAAGTAAAAATAGATGTCATTACTAACAAATCTAACATTTAAGTAATGTAAAGTGGGATCAATAACCATCCAACACATCATATAAAATTATTAACATATTACATGATCACAAAAGTTCTTGTTTGTTAATGAAACTTTTAACAATTTACATAAAATACCTTGTCCTTGAACTTGACTATTAATATTGTATATATTAAAAACTGTATTGCCTAAAAATACAAAACAATAACAGACATATTGACTCAAGCAAGCTAATCTTGTTACTGCAAGCCATGTTGATAAATCAATGTTTGCATGCAATTTTATTAATCACATCCACATATTATTAATTATTACCTCCTCCAGTAGTTGGTGGCTGGTTGACTTGAGCTGAAGGTTGTCCTACATTATGATAGCAAAGTGACACGAAACCAGCAATACCAATACAGTGCAAAATAATTAGTGATGGCTGTATATTTTACAGATTTCACAATTAAAATTTGAATAAATTAAATCCATGAAAATTAACTTGTAATGGCACAAGGTGGCAAAGAGTGTTATTTCTCAAAACTAAATCTTCAAAAATGTATTATTGGGCAAATTTGGGAAATTTAATTAAAGGTATGCATTTATGAAAATTGTGATAATTATATAGATCTAGATAATTCACATGTCAAAATACTATAATTTTATGTTTCTGAAGATAAGGAATTATATGAAATACCTTCTTCTGCTCCAACAGTGCTTGTGGCTCCATCTTTAGCAATAGTAGGAGCTGGTGCTGTATTGTCTTGTGTGGTATCATCAGAAACTGTGAAAAAATTTGGGGAAGAGTAAAAACAATTGGTTAAGACAATGTAATTTTAATTTCATCAGGTAGCAGGTGCAATTGGTGGATTATTGGCACACTGAATCTCATACACATGAAATACATACAACTAAATAACAGCTGCTGGTTCAAAATATTGTCAGTGATATGTGATAATAATTACATAAAATATCAATATTGACATCATCACTAATGAATTTCACAAGTAGGTCGATAAAAATGCAGTGTAACCATTACAAATGTTTATACTTATTTACATGTAAGTTTTATTTATGTGAGCAATAACCATGCAGTACACTATACATAACACTATCATTTACAGTGATGTCAACACTATCATTTACAGTGATGTCACTATAGGAGAATTATATGGTAGAGAGAACCTCTATAAGTCTTAATAATAAACCAGCTATTATTTTGTTTTATTTTCATTCCCTTTCTACTCTGTGTGTTTCTCTGATTTAATGTGATTTTTAAAGCTTGAAAAATAAAAAGAACAAAATTTTACAGTCCAAAAAGATACCCACTATGCATGCTAATATACATTATATTGTGTACCTGTTTTTGATAAAGCATTAGAATCAGTGATAGTCTGCACTGGATCTGATGAGTCAGCATTTCTTGGAGAACCATCGGCATCATTCACACTTTTTTCTATAATAAACAAATAAATAAATGTATAATTAGCATAAATGAACAAATATGATAAAATAATATTAAGTAAGTGATTAAAATTGCATGTAAAATAATTAAAATGAAATGAAGAAAATGTCAAGATTACACTACCTTCAGTTGAGCTCTCAAACCAGCTCCAATGCTGCTCTTTCCCACTGTTAGTAGGTGATTTAGTGCCGGGCAAAGTGCATTTCATTTTCTTCTCATCTTCATTT
>NW_003549843.1:3174-4545 GCF_000090795.2 Amphimedon queenslandica | reverse complement strand
AATTTTATATTATATTTATAGTACCAGCACGTCATCCAATGAATTGTATTAATACTACTTTTCTACCTCTTTCCATTACAATTACTTGGACTGGACCAGCACTAATAGATCAAAATGGAGCACCAGTTGGTTATAATTTAACATGTATAAATACTAATGGTGTATCAGTCAATGGATTGAGCCCAACACAATCTTCAACAAACACAATGTTCACTATTACTGATGTTATGCCTTTTACTGGTTACACTTGTGAGCTGTCATTTATTAATGTAGTAGGAGAAGGACCCTCTACCCAGTGTACATTTGAAACAGCACAAGATAGTAAGTTATGTGTATATTATTGTTCATGTGCATTAATGTACATTACATTATCATGTACATGCATACATTATTCATCAAACAGTCATAAAATTATTTGCATTAGAATTTAGATTCTATTCTACTATAGGACCAAGTGATACTCCTCAAAATTTCACTACAATACCTAATAAAACAGCAGTCATTTTTACGTGGACTAAGCCAGCTACTCCTAATGGAATAATAATTGAATATACTCTAGTTGTTGTTAACTTAAATACACTGACAGTACGTAACTATACAATACTTGTATCTGTCAATCAAACTACAGTCACACAATTAGTTTTTGGTTTCAGTCCATATCAGAATTACACTGCTAGTGTTAGTGCTAGTACAATCATTGGAGCTGGACCAGTGGCTACTACTGGAGGAAGAACACTACCAGACAGTAAGTATATTATTATGATACATTTATTAAAATACAATACACAGTTCCTAGTTCACCTCATCTGGTAGTGTCTCCAGTTGTCATTAATAGTTTAACAGTAGCTTATACTGTACCAGTTCTTAATGAAACTACTATCAATATAACATGGAGTCCACCATCTCATCCTAATGGAGAAATCACAAAATTTATTATTAGAATAGCTACTGATGCAATTACTAGTGAAAGATATTCTTCATTTATGATTAATAAAGCATTATACACATTAGTTTATGGTGGATTGAGTAAGCATAAGAGTAAAAATTATTATTATTATTTATTACCATTCTACCAGAACCAGGAGTACCTTATTATGTATCAGTTGTAGCAGCCAATCAAGTTGGTGAGAGAAAATCAGAAACTGCTATTGTATTCACCAAAACCGACAGTAAAATATAATGATAATGCTAATGAATGAATGTATATGTCATTTTATGTATAGGTAGTGTTACAGTATCACTTTCTAATGTACAAGCAATGAGAATAGGAGATACAATAGTGTTATCATGGGATATAGTGACACTAGAAGAAACTAAAGGATTCTTTGTATACAGTATCAGATTAACTCCTGATGATGGTAGCACTAGCAG
>NW_003549843.1:0-1935 GCF_000090795.2 Amphimedon queenslandica | reverse complement strand
GCTTGTTGCAAGAGAAAGTGCTGCTGACATTAGTAGCACAACATATGAAAATACTACTACTGAGCCTATTGTTACAGGTATTACATTAATTCAATCTGTTTGTTGTTACCTATCAATCATACTTTATTCTGTTGGTTAGAGTCTGCTAGTCTTCATGAAAAAGAGAATGATGAAAATGTATATGAGCTGACTGATACTACTTCACTGTAATACTTCTTCTAGTTTGGTGTGTATAGCTACTAAGCAGTTTTATAAACATAGCTACATCATAACAAACAGACTGCATGATGCCACGACTGAATGCATAATAGTTTAATTTAGATAGTTATAAATAATTTCTTTTGAATAAAATCTCCTGTATCTGCACACTCATAAAAATTTTGTGGCCAAGACAGTTGTAGATGGGATCATATTCTCAGGAGAGGTGCTGTTATGGGTACAATATGGAGCTAATAATCACACAATGCATTATTGTTGCTATTATTATTACGTGCTAATTAACAAAATAGCAGATAGCCAAACTTTTAGTATACTCATTTTAGAGGGATAGCCAGATATCTGAGATATGTAGTATCATGAGCTATGGTTTTATATACTTGAATTTGCATGTATTGGTACCAACACTGAGTCTCCAGATCAAGGCACAAAATGTGGCGCCATAATGACCGGGCGCTACCATAGTATCTATGGCGCTACTTAGTAACGCTACGCGTTACTATAACATTAACAGGTACTTTTGACTGTCTAACTACTGTTGCTTTTATTATACAGATTCCTTTCTTTTACACAGACATTTTCAACAAGCAGATCATTAAATCTGCTTGAAATTGAAGTGTACAAGCCTAAGATTAAGACTATGGTGTCCTGGTTATTTCTCTTATCAGTACTTGCAGTCACTTTTCTTCTTCCATATCCAACAACAGGCCAAGGTCAGTCTTAACATAAACCTACTAGTGACTGATTTAACTGTTCAAAATTGGCATCACTTATTTCACCTACACATTATTCCATTTTAGTACCTCCTCCCAGTGTATCAATAGTTGCTGATCCTCCAACTGGTCCAATATATGAGAGTACAAGTTACTTACTAACCTGTACAGCTACAGTAAACACTACAATAGTGATACACCAGTAACTGCTAGTGTAGTATGGACTGATCCTAGTGGTAATGTAATACAAACTAATGAAGCAAGACGTCGAGTGATACCTCCAACTGGTAACAGTCTTGTAAGCATGCTATTGTTTCAACCTATTGATACTGGTCTTAATAATGATGGAGGAACATATACCTGTCAAATGATCATCAATTCTGGTAACTCATTAATAGCACCAAGTGGAACTACTAATACTACTCTTGTTGTTACTGTTGAAAGTAATTAAATGCAATTATCTTACTTTCTTTTATCTTTCTTCTCTTACTTTTATTATTTTTCAGGTCTTCCTTCAATGATGGTAGATTTCTCATCAGTTGGTTCAGTTGAAGTTGGTCAGAGTCTAACTATAACATGTACCATAACAACAGTTGAGAGATTAGTAGTAATACCAATGATTACTTTCTTTAAAATGAATGATACAGATATGGAAATGCTCTCTAACTTAAATAGACCATACACTATCACAACAGATGATACTGGTTCAGTTACTAACTATACTCTAATACTGGATCCAGTGAGGTTTGAAGATGCTGGAATGTATACATGTATGGCTGAGTTTAATGTAACTGGTTTTAATAATACCAATGATCCTAGCACTGCTACTTATGATTCTCAAGAGGCTAGTGATGTTTTCACCTTGATTGTTGACTGTAAGTTATAAATATCCTGTACAAATTTAATTAGTTAATTTTAAACGTTTAGTATACTAAATTTAAATATAACTTACACATAACTATGTATTTTTTATTTTAAATATAGCTCTAATCTATTTATTATATTC
>NW_003549842.1:1866-4546 GCF_000090795.2 Amphimedon queenslandica | reverse complement strand
AAAAAAATCATACAGAAGTTGTTGATGTCCTACTAAAGCATGGGGCTAATGTATTTGAGCCTAGTAAGAGGGATAATGGCTTACCTTCACTATTGGTTGCTGCTAAAAATGGTTTTGTAAACATTTTAAAGCTGATACTCAGAAGAGGTTCATTGCAAGCAGTTATTGATTGCACTGATAATGATGGAGTAAGAAATAGTATTAATTGATCATTATTTTTTACTATTATTTATAGCGTACTGTACTTTATATTGCCTGTGAAGAGGGGCATGCACGAGTAGTTGAATTACTACTGGAGTACGGCATTACTAACATTGATAAAAAATGTGATAAGAATGGCTTTAATCCTCTTGATATTGCTGTTGAGAAAGGACATAAGTGAGACACTGAGAATAGTACAATTTTTTTTGCGAAAATATTTCACAGAAATCACCCTTCAACCTATTTGTGAGGGGAAATTTTGCATGGCATTTTTACGACCTGGGGGCGAAGCCCCCAGGTCGTTCCTATAATTGATTTCACCCACGTGCGATATATATATATTTGTATGTCAACACTTACATTTCTTCTATACATGTTGTATTGGAGAAATAACAAGCCTTAGCAACCACCCGCCCACGCTACGTAAGTGGGTGTGGTCACGGCAAACAAGATGGCGGCTTGCACATGGGACAAAGTTATGAGCTTTCTAACAGCGAAAGAACATAGAGATACTGTCTAAAGACTTCTCTAGAAGCATTAGAAGGTAGATAGAACCTTTATAAGTCTTAATAATAACCCAGTTGTACTTGCAAGGTGGTGAAAACAATTATAGGAATATTTTTACACTAATACGCTTGTTTCACTGACCATTATTAGTATAATTTTCATAAATAAAATTTTTGTAAATATATAAGTCTGGAAATTAGCAAAATTAAAACCTTGCATGGGATATACCCCCCCCCCCCATATGATATCATTGATTATTATTTCCAATAACGCAACAGTTAATTGGCTATTTTTATGTTAAATTTATAAAAATAAAAACAGCAAACTGTTATGCATTATTAGTTTAGTAAGAGTTTTTTTAATACTAACAAAAAAACTTGCTTTGTACATGTAAGTGTCCTTATTATTAATTTATTTTATTATTATAATTATTATTTTTTTAATTTAGAGATGCTGCAATGGCTTTAGTGAATAGTGTGAAGTGGAAGGATGCATTACGTAATGTTACTGTTGAGTCTTATATTAAAAAATGTTGCCCATGCAACAGTAAAAGAGAGCCTGTTGACAGTGTTGAGTTTGAGCTCAGTGAAATTGAAACCTCTAGCAAAAAAGATGACAAATTTCTTACACAATTTACAACTCCAATGAGAAAGATAATTAAGAGAATGCCAGGTTAATACATACACTGGTGCATGTATAAGTGTTTTATACATTTTTATAGATGTAGCTAAAGTTGTTTTTGATCGCTGCTATAAGACAGAAGGATCACCAACTGATTGTGACTATAAGATTACTTTTAATTTTGAGTTTCTTGAAGATTTTGATTTGAAGCATGCAACAGAACAAAAATCAAGGAGAAATAGGTATAGTCTTCACCAAATTAACCTCTTAGCTGTACAGTTAAGGTTGTTAGTACATTGTATATAAGACTGCATTTAGCATATAAAGAATGAAAATGATACCTCGAATATTAAGTGTTACAGTTTTAAGAGTTGTAAGAGTCACATAGATCCACCACAAAGTAGCATGAGTAATTTGTTTTCTGTGCATGCCTGCTTTTTTATAATTTTCTAGTGAAGATCAAACTAATCAAGTTCAAGGAAATAAACATAGCATGGAAAGGACTCCACAATTAGCTTACTCTAGTCAGAATCATTGCCTGAATATTCTTGTAAGTTATGATTCTTATTAAGATACATGTACTATTTGGATGATGTTCTTTATGGAGCCATGTATTAATTGTTATATATCTACATACAATGTAAGTAGCTCTAAGTAATTCCCTGATAAAATTCCCTAGTCCAGTCAGTAATGAGATGCAATGTAAACAATTCTTTGCTGAAATCATAATTTATGAATTGAAAATTTTGCAGATTTTGTGAAATATAATTTCCTTGGAAAAACCTATACAGTATTTACAATAATTATAATGAACCAAGTAGCTACATGTATACAAAATCTGTAGTGCATGTGCAGATTTTTTAGAAACAAAGTTATTAATGTTTGCACAAGCTACTTTAATATGTACTGAAAGGAGACCTATCGATTTGTATTATCATACCCGGTAAAGTGAATAGTATGAAAAACAAGGAAGTAATGCTGTAAAAATTATGATCGGCACAACATAGTCCTTATATACACTTAACATATAAACACATTCATAAGTATGTATATTTATTTATTTAGTATAATGGTATACTTATTTATAGGCTAATTCACCAAGTGCTCACTTATTGCAGCATCCACTTGCTATGACACTTCTAGATTTAAAATGGATTAAATATGGGCAAATACTTTATTATAGTAATTTGATATTTTATTTTCTGTTTTTGATTCTATTGACGTCATTTGCTCTTACTGTTCCTTCACCAAATTCTATCTTATGTAAGTTATTAAGGCAAAGCCAACTAGTGAAATAGTTAATGTCTGTCTGTCTGTCAGAGTATAGTATCGTATAGTGGATATATTTTGT
>NW_003549842.1:0-1484 GCF_000090795.2 Amphimedon queenslandica | reverse complement strand
ATATTTGCAGCTTCTGTACATAGCAACCAGTGCTATTGTACTCAGTCATGGCAGTGGCAGATTGGAGTGATTGCTGTATTTTTCAGTTGGATTGCACTTATATTCACTATCAGAAGGCTGCCTATATTTGGAATATATGTGGTTATGTATCTGGCAATTTTTTATAATCTAGTTAGGAAGGTTATTGTCCTTGCCTTATTATTGGTCTTTGCATTTGCATTTCCTTTTTACATGATTTTTTATGATGCTCAAGACATATCAGAAGGAATAGTAAGAATAATTTATCTGAATGTGACTATCTCTTCTCTCCCTTTTTTATGTTTTTCTGTAGCGTACTCCATTTAACACTCCATGGAGGACTGTTTATAAGACGATGACAATGGCAGCAGGACATCTAAGGATAGATTCGTTATTGCACCAAGATAACCAACCTAATTTACCTGATGTACAGTATCCAGTGGCTGCATTTTCACTATTAATTCTATTTGTAGTTTTGATGCCGATCTTATTCCTTAATCTACTGGTATGGTTATATTTTTTTACTCCATCTACTTACTATTCCATTTTGTATAGACTAGTTTAGCTGTTGGCGATATAGTTCAAGAGATAGAAAAAAAATCTGATACATACCGACTACGTTTAAGAGTAAGAACTGATGATGATGTAGACATACATTAGAGGGGGGTATTGTCATAGCTCTAATTTTGTGGTCTTATTTGTGGAGGCCAGTAAGTTACAGAGCCTGTTATGAACTGGATGGTACATGTACCTGACTGTAATTAGTAGAATACATCATGATGTGCCTAAAACCACAAACCCATGTAAATAACTCACTCTATATAGCGATTTATTCTTATAATGTATTTTATATAGTTGGAGTTTACTCTACCTATGGAGAATTTTCTGCACTCAATATTTACATTTGCTGAAAAAAGAAAACTTTTGCCTATGAATTTGTTGGAATCATGGAAAAAGAAACTAATAATTGCTGTTGACAAAGAAACAGTAATTCATCCAAACTCTAACAAGCAAAACAGTTTTATTAAACAGATGATTGGCTATACTGATCATTTCAAGACTGAAGCAACTAATACAACTGAGCCTCTAGTGAGTGTACCACCTGCAAACCTAGTTTTAAATAACTTGTTATCATTCCTCACTGACAGGCAACTAAAGTTGATGTTAAAAATCAGATCAAGCCATTATCTGAGGAGGTGAAAGAATTACACAATTCAGTGGATCAGTTGCTATCTATAGTTAAAAGCATAAGGAATGACAGTCCGGGAAGACTTAACATTTAATGTTGAATTATTAAAAGTTATGACTGAATGAATGTTGTGTGATATTCCTTTTTATATTTTTTGAATGCTGAATCCTTTTTTGTGTGTTATTTTTAGCTTGTTTTTTAACGATTTCTTTTTGTTTTCCCCGTAAAATTTTTATCTTATTTTTAAAATTTATCTTTAAATTCATCTTTTTAACGA
>NW_003549841.1:2710-4548 GCF_000090795.2 Amphimedon queenslandica | reverse complement strand
TACTAACTGAGGTGAATGGGATTCTCTTTGCTCCAGAGACATTCAAAGAACACGTTGATGTTGCTAGCAATACTGGTATTGTTAGTGTGTCTGGTCTGACTAGACTCTTCCCTAAATATGATCCTGACATGTTGATCTGTTTCCTCAAGAACATGGACCTCTGTCAAGAAATGAATCCATCTTTCTTAAGAATGACAAACCTCCAGCAGTTAGCAGTGGAAGAAAAAGTGAAAGGAATGATAGAAACAAGAGGGCAAAGGTTGTTGTTCTTTCCATGTCTTTTGTCTGCTGATAGACCTGATGAGATGACCAGTCAAGTGTACCAGTTTGGTTGGTGTCTACAGTGTACTAGTAAACATTATTTCTTTCCTCCTCGATACTTCCATGTTCTCTCATTACGTCTTGCTTATAAAATGGCTCTACCTCAAAAAGACAACCAGTTAATGCGACGTTGTACATTTTGGAAGAATGGACTTTATTGGTCTAATAGTCATGGTGTAGGATCACTGGTAGAGATTGTGGATGAGAGCCAGTGTGTACTAGTAATGATATCCTTTAAAGAACACCTCATGATGTCAGTAGGAAGAGATGTGATAGGAGAGATAATGAGTGTTTATAAAGAATCCTGTCCCAGTCTAGAGGTAAAAGAGTTAGTTATTGATCCTAAAGAACTAGCCTATCCTGTAAATACACCAAGAGAAAGGAGAGTGTATAGTGTAAAAGATATACTGTCTGCTATTGACAAGGAAGATGATTGCTTAGTTCATGATAATGGAACAAGTACAAGACTGAAGGAGATCCTACCTGATGAATCATTATCGGATATTAATAACCTGTCACTATTAAGAGGACGTGATATTAAGGTAAAAATTAACACACACAAACTGTTGGATACATTACTACAATCACTAATAGTAAAAGGTTATATCTTAAAAAATAATTTTATTTCTTATCAAATTACTCAGTCTGTCACATAATTGTGGGTTGTCGTTGTGTGGCTTTTACTACTAATTACCAAGCGCTAGCGCTTGGTATGTAGGGTTGAGTTGGACGATCGCGCCCCCAAAATGGCTGCCACCCCAGAAGCATTGAACCTTGAAAAATCTTCAGGAATTTTTTGTCATTAATCTCACACTCCAGACGTCCTTTATAATTTTAGATAAGAATGTCAGTGTTATAAAAAGTAGTAAAAACCTTGCATAAGATAGTTTTACGGCATTTAAATGCATGCATGCCTGCATGCACCAAATGTTCAGGTTTCTCCTTCTTCCACAGTTTAGTAAGAACTCCTCCTACAGTATTGATCCTAGAAATACAGTTGTTGCACCATTGTGTTGTATTTTAGGGACGCCATTGCAGTGTGGCTTAGCACTGTAATTCTACAAAGTCCATTCTCGTCGTTGTTTTGCAGCATACTTCTAGTGACCTAGTTTTTGGACGCCATTTTCCTTTAGTGAACTGCGCATGCTCAATGCATTGCATGCTCAGTGTGTATTCCATTGTTTTTGTTTTGCTCTATTGCTTTGCTCTTGCATTACTTTTTGTGCATTGTGAATATCTGTGTGCTCAGTTCTCTCTGGCACATCAGTGACTGTGAGGTAAGTATCTCTGAATTGTACAAGGTATTATTCTATCTACACCGTATAGTGTCTTCAGTGGCTGTCGTGTCTCTTTAATTAATTAGTTGCTTTGTGCATTGTTGTGAATATCTGTCGGTGTTCTCTCAGTTCTCTCTGGCATATCAGGTAAGTATCTCTGAATTGTACAAGGTATTATTCTACACTGTATAGTGTCTTCAGTGGCTGTCGTGTCTCTTTAATTTATTAGTTGCCGGTGCT
>NW_003549841.1:0-2025 GCF_000090795.2 Amphimedon queenslandica | reverse complement strand
ATTTACTGTGTGGGTTGGATATACGGTACTTAAAAGCTATGAATAACTTAGCACGCATATCTTCTATTATATTTAAGTCTTCCACTTTTAATGTCTCCAGTGTTTCGGCCTACATTACTGACCTTAATTCAGCTTCACTAACTCTATTCATCTCTTCAAGTCAGACAAAATTAATTTAAATGCCGCTGTCACTAATATATCATTTTTTATATCATTAGTTATTTCATTCTTCAAGTTCTCTATTTATTCTCCTGTGAATTTTTTCCTCTACCATCAGTACTGTTTAATTCACTTTCACTCTCTTTAAGTAAGGGAAATAGACTCTAATTTTGAATAGACTATGATGAGTAAAGCATGAATTAAAACAATGAAGTTATAGCTCTGTTAGCAATGTATAATAAACAATGAAGTTTTAGCTCTGTTAGCAATGCAAAATAAACAATACTGAGTTACTGATTTCATTTTTCCACTAATACTGTGTTTCCCATTCCGTTACTTTCATGGTTTTGTTTCTACTCATTAGTTTACTATAATGCCTCGGAAAAGAAAATATCCCAAATCTGCTCGGAGCACAAGGAATATCAGCAAAAGAAGGTTAAAATTGATAGTGATGAGGCCCATATGATCAAGTCTGATAGTGCTCCTAGCAGTTTAGGTGATGATGATATTAATGTCTTTGCTCATGATAGTAATAAAATTGCTCTTGATAAAAGTAATTGTGCTTCAGATAGTACTAGTGGTAATGGTAGTAATCATAATATTATAAGAAAGAAACAAAAACTCACCAGGCAGCAAAAAATGAAGGAAAAAAAACTGAGAAAACGAGCCCAAGTTAAAAGTAATTTCAATAAAAACCGCCCCCGAAAAAGGATGATGGTAAGCTTGTATTACTGGAAAAATTGGTTTCAAATAAGAAGTAAAAAAAGATGTAAATATTTGGCAAATCCTTACAAGAAAAGATTTGCAGCTACACTTTATGCTAGAGCAAAGAGACTTTCTAATCCCTTGCTGAAAAAGAGGCAGAATAGAGCATATTATAGAAAAAGATGTGATAAAATAAGAGCTGCCAGAAAGTCTAGATATATTTTGAGAAAACCAAAGAAATTTGAAGTTTATAGATATTTGAGGATATTAAAACTTGAACTTCGGGCAGTAGAAACTCAAGTTGTGTATCATTTTCAGAATAACTATCCTTTTGCTCAAAAACTTTCTCCTACTGCCTTGTTTAATACTGCCTGTAGATACGCAGCTACAAAACTTGTAAACTTTGCAATAGAACAAAGACAAGAACAAGTTTCACAATTTTATAAAGCTATATTTAAAGTCAAGAATTGTGAAGCAGCAAGCCTCACTGACTTTGGTGATGGTTGCCATGTAGCTAGTGGAGAACCATACTTTTATGAAACAGCCTACAAGTACACAAAATTGAAGTGTGGTAAAAGTTCCTCTGCTCAATTAAAAGGAAAGCACAAAGCTGCCTGTGCATTAAAACAAGGTTCTGCTTTATCTGATTTGCATGATGAATGTAGTGATATTGAAATTGACAGGAAATGTGACAAAACACCTATTCCTGTTGATTGTTACGGTCAGTGCCATTTTGCTGAATTCCATTGTTTAAAGAGTGGAGCGAAATCTAAACAATGGAAATGCACTAATAATTGCAAGCAACTGAATGATCTTGAAATTAATGTTATTCTGGAAATTTTTGATGTATTTAAAAAACCCATCAATGTGCTGATGGACTATTTATATACCATTGATCATGGTTGCAATACTGAAAGGTATGCCAAAAGATTTTTCGAATCTCATAATATTGATAGTGATGATGATACTGTAGAGTTTAGGCATCAAGGTCACAGCATGTCTTGCTATGATGACAACTCCGAATGTTACAGTAAGTTAAGGATTTTAAGATCAGCTTCAGTTCATTCCTCTGCTCTCAGAGTACTTTTAAGGCAAATTTATCAAGTGCTACGTAATTACGGTAATATAACGGCTTTTAACTGTGCACTTGAAGGAGGTGAT
>NW_003549840.1:3293-4553 GCF_000090795.2 Amphimedon queenslandica | reverse complement strand
TTCTTCCTGCCATGCAGGGTCAGGCTTACCTGCTGCCACTGGTGTCGATCCTCCAGTCAGTGTCGCTCCTGCCCCAATCAGTGTCACTACAGCACCAGTTAGTGTCACTCCAGCCCGCCTGGCTGGTGCTCCATTGTCAGCTACCTCAGTAGCTCACTCTTTGCCTTTGTTTACATCTGGTCCCAGCTCTTTGTCTGACCCATGGGCCTCGCTGATTCATGCCATGCCACCTCCCCCTCCCAAGGCCTCCGCAGTCTCCCTGGCCACATCCCTCCCCCCTATCCCAGCAAAGGTGGTGGAGCGGATTCGTGCAGGTTCCTTCGTGGAACTGAAGGAGATGCTGGTGGACAACTTTACCCTTGTCGAGAGGCTCCATGAGCTTGGTCACTCCTCACAGCTACTGACAGCCTCCAAGATGAGGGAAATTAGCGATCCACTAACTTGGATCTTCTGTTTTCTCTCGTTTATAGCAGTGAAGACCGACCATCTTTTGACGAAACAGCTGGTCGCCTACAGTCAGATCATTCTGCAGCTGTACTGGAAGCACGGGGGGCTGGGTTGGCGGAACTATGATACCCGGTTCCGCCAACAACTTGCTGCTGGCACCCCCCTTGAGTGGACCCAAGTAGAGTCCTCCATCCTGGCGACATCAGTGCTCCGTCCCGCTCAATCTCAAGACGTTTCGTGCTGCTTGCTATGTTGGGAATCGGACCACAAGACGGGGGAATGTGCGCTAGCCACTTGGGACAGAAAGTCCACCCCCCCTTCATCAAAGCCAACGAGAGTTCATCCCTATCCGTCGAAGGAGGCGTGTAAGAAGTTCAACAACGGGTATTGTAAACATATCAAGTGCAAGTACTCGCACATATGCAGCTTGTGCTCTAGCCCAGACCACGTGGCTCCTGCCTGTCCTAAGGCTTCGCCGAAGGCACCCGAGTCTGAGCGTTGATCCTCCTTCATTCCGGGGCGTTATACAGGGACCCCTAGTCTATTTGACAGTTTCCATTTATTCATGATTATTTAGTCGCTCATTATGATTTCCCACGGGGTTGGCTTTGTCTCTTATATTATTTTTGGCTATTTTGTCATGATATTTGTTAATTTTTGAGTCACTCCTATGGGGGTGTGGCTCTCTTGCTTATATATGCCATGATACCTGTTAATAACTAAACTACCCCTTCAGGGGGTGTGGCAAGTTGGTCACTCCTTTGGGTGGGGTGATGTGCGGCTTAATTAACTAACGCCCCGCCCCAGAGAGAG
>NW_003549840.1:0-2094 GCF_000090795.2 Amphimedon queenslandica | reverse complement strand
CTCTCGCTCTGCCCACCACCCCATTCTGTCCCACCTCCTTAAATGCTTGTTCTATTGGGAGGCAAGTTTGACTTTTCTCACCTAGCGGAGCACCTCCCGGGAGAGCGGAACGCAGCAGCTGATGCCCTGTCTCGGGATAACCTGTCTTTATTTCATTCTCTTAACCCACAGGCAGCCAGAGATCCGACCCCAGTTCCTCCCGCTCTTGCTCTCTTGCTCACGGATCACACCCTGCAGTGGACCTCTCCGAACTGGGTGGGGTTGTTCAGGGACTCTTTGAGCAAGGTCTAGCCTCCTCGTCCAATCGTACTTACTCGTCGGCCAAGTCCTGTTATTTCAAATTTTGTCGTGATGCGAATCTCTCCCCTTACCCCTTATCCCAGGGCACCATCTGCCTGTTTGCTGCCTTTCTAGCCCAGCGGGGTCTGTCCCCTGGATCCATCTCCACGTACCTCTCTGCCGTTCGGCACTTGGACATTCAGTCCTCTGCTTCAACCACTCCGAGGTCGGCCTGGCCCTACCTCCAGTATGTGCTAAGAGGCATTAAAAGATCTTCCCAAGGCGGCCCTCTTCAGCGGGCTAGGTTACCAATCACCCCTGCCATTCTGCACCAGTTGCATCTGGTCTGGGACCCCCGGAGCTCCTTCCTTCACTTACTGCTCTGGACAACGGCATCTGTTGCCTTCTTTGGCTTCTTGCGGCTGGGTGAAGTCACGGCTACACCCGGCTCTCCCCCCTCTATTCTGGCTGAAAGTGTGGCTATTGATTCTCACCAGTCTCCCTCTATCATTCGTCTAACAGTATCTCGGTCCAAGACGGACCAGTTCGGGAAAGGAGCCTGGGTGGTGTTGGGAAAAACAGACGATGACTTGTGCCCAGTATCAGCCCTACTTGCTTACCTGGCCAGACGCCCAGGTCCAAGAGTGGGTCCCCTACTAATACAGGAGGATGGTCAGCCTCTCACGAGGGACTTCTTTGTTCATCTCCTTAAGGAAGCCCTGGGGAGGTGTGGGATTGATTCTGGTGGTTACTCTGGCCACAGCTTCAGAATTGGGGCTGCTACGTCAGCAGCCCAGGCCGGTGTCCCCGATCATATAATCAAGGCAATGGGACGTTGGGAGTCGGAGGCCTACCAGACGTATATACGCTCCTCCCCGTCAACTCTAGCAGCTGTGGCTTCTTCCTTGGCTGGCAGCATAGGACGCGGAACTATCTTCTAACTTGTCTGTTGTGTTTTAATTTCCTTTTCTGTGTCTCTGTTGTTGTCCTTTGTTCTGTTGTTCTCTCTCCCTTTAAAAATTTGTTTGAGAATTGAGGTTGGTTCTATTGTTTGGCGTGGTTTGTTTGGCACCGGGACCACCCCCTCAGATATCGAGACACGTGCTCAGGCGCCTCCTAGAGGCGGGGTAGCCCCATAAGCTGCAGTAGGGGAGGAGTCAAGGGCCTGTAAGTGGGCTCCTCCCTTGGGTGGGGCTTACCCTGCTTGCAAATTGGGCTTCTGACCTGGCACACGTGGCTCTGTCTGGGGGTGTGGTTTCGGGAAGCCACGCCTACTGGCACACCTTCCCCCCTTACCGGGGGCAGGAGTGCCTTGGGTTGGGGATTGTAAAGGGGGGGTTTGCAGCGGGCCTGCAGACCCCGGCGCAAGAAGTCGTTGGAATTCAGTGAGGTAAGTGGTTAATCTCATCAACATAATGTATCATCCACAGTAATTTCTTCATAAACAGTTGGTTCATCAACAGCAAATGTATCATCAACAACTGGTTTATCATCAGTGTTAGGTTCAGGCTCACCAATATGATTGTCATCAGCAGGCAGACACTCCTCATAAAGTACCACTTTCTTTTTATTATTTACTTTATGAAGGCCATATGATACACATTTTTGCATTGATATTTCTTCAATAATTCTATAAATATACATAAATATAATGCCAACATTATTAGAAACACTAACTCATTTTCCTCCTTAGTAGTAGGTTTATTTGCTTTTGGTGCAATGACAGGGTATACAAATCTTTAGAAAAATATTTGTAAGTTTGATTTTAAAGTAATAATAATCATTGTTTCATACTTCACAAAGCAGTAGATATGA
>NW_003549836.1:2631-4565 GCF_000090795.2 Amphimedon queenslandica | reverse complement strand
TAAAATAAATATTAAATTAATGTTGTATTTAATGTATTATACATACTCTTGCTGTTATTGTCTTCAAGTTTCAGTTTCAGTTGTTCTATTTCTTGTAGTCTAATCTCTGACAGTTCCTTCAATGATGCTAACTCTTTCTGAGTATCTGTAGAAATTAAATATAACTTAAGGAAAACTCATGCATATACAATACTACAGTAATGTAAGCAAGATTATCCTCTTGATATTAATGAGCATTGATACATAAATAAAGCCTCCCCATTACCAGTTAGTTTCTTACCAATCTCTTTTTGTCTCATGGTAGCCTTTAAGTCTTCAATCTCCATTGTCTTTCTTCTACTAATTGCATATTGTGTCTTTACCTTCTTATTCAATTCATCAACAGACTCTATATAGTGTACATCATTAGATCAATACTGACTCTCATTAGTTGAGCTATACCTGTTGGTATATGTTCCTTCTCTTGTTTTGTTTGTAATTTCATTTGAAGTTCTTGTACTTGTTTCTCCTTCTCAGCTAACTGTTGCTTCATTGACAATAGTTCTCTCTCCATGTCTATGTGTATATAAACCACATTAAGAGGTTGAATATTACACAGGTTACTGTATACCTTCATAATTATTAACCGTCTTTTTGGTAGGTTGCTCAATTTCTTTACTTGTCATTGCTGATAATACCTTTAATATAATACAATAATAATATAATAATAATTGTCAATTGTTCAAGCCATACCTCATGAGCAGTATTGTCCCATATAGTACAGTTGCCTACTTTAAATTCCTTCAATTCTCTCTTTTGCATTGTCCCTATCTTATCAAGGACAGCCATTATCAGTGAACTAATGTATTCAGCAGGACAATAGCAGGTCACTACAACTGATTGGCCAGTGCCAACTCTATCAATCTGTAAGTGGTACTTATATTTATTAAGTGGCTCCAGCTCATCCAAAACATCATTGATATCTTGTAGTGTATATTCAACAGGATTCCAATTGAAGATAAAGAAAATGGTTTCGCATAAAAGGCGAGATGGAGTAGCAACTGCCTGTAGCTCCTCACCAAGGCAAAGACTCACTGATACAGACTTGCAGAAATCCTTAGCTTTCTCTTTGAAAGACTTAATGACTGGCTTAGCTTCTTCTATGCTGAACTTAGAAGCTAAAACTTCAAGGGGACGCAAGTTAATGATATTGCACTTCCTCTTCAATACATTTAATACTTCACCAATGGTTTCCTTGTAAGAAAGTTGAGGCTCCAGATCAGGATACCAGATAATAATAAGCTCTTTCATATAGTCAATACTCAATTTCCTTTCTGTAAAAACATGTTTGACGTCCATAAATGCCGAACCAAATATTAATCTCATCACTTCAAACTTATCCTTCATATCACGAGGGAAAAGGATTTCATGTTTATCAAATGATGAACCTGTTAAATTAAAAGTTATTTATAATTATTGTTAACTATTTTTGTATACTTTCTGAACTATAACTAGTAAACATAGACTTTTGTTTAACTCACTATATTCTTTAAGGATAGCATCACCAATATGAGCAGTCCCTGAGAACTTCCTCAACACAGTAACAAACAACTCCAGGTGTTTGTAATTGGAGTGAACAGCATCTCGTACAGCTTTGAGGAGAACTGCTCTACTGTCAGAGACAGAACCTCTGGTAGACATGACACAAGACAGAGCCTCATCAGATATAACCACCTCTTCATGAAGCCACTTTGCCACACGAACTGGTTCAGTAATTGACTGAGAGAGAGCACTGTAACTATTCCTCAATATATCACTAGCACAATCTTCATTACTGACTACTCCCACCTGTGGTTGTACTACTATGTCATCCTCCTCTCGAGGAATTTTCTCTATTATCAGAAAAATAATATTCATAAATTGGTAATAACTTGACAATAATCAATATCTTACCC
>NW_003549836.1:0-1963 GCF_000090795.2 Amphimedon queenslandica | reverse complement strand
GTACATCTATAACAAGATAAAATTAGTATCAGACACTCATAACATAGATATACACAGCTTACAAGTTTCTTGGTGCAATTCCCTCAAATGCTTTTCATATTCATAAGCGAGTGTGTTCTCTTTCACTACACTCTTTCTCAATACTTCCAGTACTTGTTTCCTACTAGCAGTAGGAGTAGTGGTCAGCCATATATTGAACACCTCTATCATCTTGTGAGCGTCATTGTGGCCAGTGTGAGCTTCAATAGATCTTAATCGTTTCTGATCCAAGTCAAGCATTGTACCAACAAGGTACCAGTTAGTACTAACATTAACATGCTCAGTTAGCTCCTTTATAGTTGGAGTAGTAGAGGACAAGAAAGCATTAAAAGAGATTTCCATGATGCTTGAAAATGAGCCTCACCGGCACGTACCTTTGAAATGAGCCCCGCCCTTGAGTGGGCGTTTATGTGCGAAAATTCTTCTATTTTCTAATTTTTATCATCAATTATTTAAAAAATAGAAGAATTTTAAAATATGCAGCAATTTAAAAACAATCCTCCAAATAAAAATAAAGACTGATTCTCTCTTATTTCATCTTTGTAGGAGTTATTCGGTTTATCAGATCAAATTGATCAGTTAATAATACCTCCTTCTCCTCCTCCAATTGCCCAACCATCAATCAGTTCAGTTACAAAGAGAACTCCAAGTCCAAAAAGTTCTTCACCTGCACCTACTACCAGCAGCTGCAGCTCCAATCCTATTGTTACTACTCCTACAGCTGCGGCTGGTTTGGTTTTTTTAAATTCACTCACTGTTCACATATGCTCTTTCAATGGTGTTGTCATGGAAACTGTTCACACTGTTGATTGCAGCAGCAGTGTAATATCAGCACTGAGATGTAAGCATAGACCAATAACTACATCATGAACTATAAACTGTTGCATTTAGTTATTATTTTTAAAATATAATTTACATGTACATGTATGTTCTTTTCATTGACATTGTATTGAACTCATGACATCACATCTCATGCATATTCATGATATCTCTTAATATTATATTGCATGCCGTGTTTTTAATTGATCAGTGTTTGGGTGTCAACACGAGGTAAATGTGAGTGCTCTATGGCAAGCAGCATATCTGCTTCTCTATCCCTAACTCTAGCTGCAACACTCATACCGGTATTCTCATACGCTGAAAACATATTGAGTATGTACATTTACTCAATACCAAATTCATAATGTAAAGTTTTTCTTATTCTCTCCTATAGATTATGATCTCATCATAAAGAAACACAAATGCACCAATCCTTACATCACTTCATTGACATGTACACAATCTCAGCTACTGATTGGTACCTCCACTGGTGTCCTTATTACACTATCGCTAGTGGGAGGAGCTAACACTCATCAACTCCACCCACTAATCAGAGGTCACGTTGATAGAGTGAGTACCCTGGTATCAGTTCCGCCCACACACACTAATAGTAATTATCAAGTGTTTATAAGTGGTGGCCATGGGCTGGAGGATATTAACAAAGCAAGAGCTAGTGATGATGTATCAGAGACTGAGGGATGTCTTCTCTTTTGGTATTTATCGTCTACTAAGAATCAACAGCTGCACTGACTGACTGTCACATGACTAACACATGATTAATAGCATTTTATTGTTTGTGTATAATGTATTGAGATAATAGTCACACATCACGAATTAAATTTGTGTAAATTAATTATTAAAAACTAAAATAGCGAAAAGTATAATCTTTTTTAAATATCCTCATAATAAGGTAAACTAGAACAGGTTTCTAATTATTAAAAATTAAATAGCGGAAAGTATAATCTATTTTTAATATCCTCATAATAAGGTAAACTAGAACAAGTTTCTTCATGTTTTTTATCGAGCCAGAGTTGCTTTAGTGTATCATTGGTCACCAGAGGTTTCATGAGTATCTTTACTCCATCAGTATCAATGCTAGTACGAT
>NW_003549835.1:2847-4565 GCF_000090795.2 Amphimedon queenslandica | reverse complement strand
AGTTACACAGCCAAGAATTATCATACTGATACAGTAGTATTGCCCAAAGTTAATGAATCAGGTCTGATTACTTAAGTGATACAGTCCTGGTAGGCTATCAGGACTGTATCACTTCAGTAATCAGACCTGATTCATTGACTTTGGGCAGTACTACTGTATCAGCGTGACAATTCTTGGCTGTGTATCATAAGGGAATAATTAATGACTAATAATACAATTTCTCAATATACAAATACAGTACATCTAGCACTTCTTACCTCTACATAGTCATCATCTAGTAATAGCCAGTAGCCGTGACTCTTAATAACTGATATATAATGACCTCTGTTAGGACCACTAGAGAGGGGAGGAGCAGCACTTAATAAACCACACCCACAATAAGAGTACTTACGTTCCACAATGTATCACTACACCAATTAGGTCATACATTCTATCAGGATCACTAGCATCATCTGACTAAGAGAACAAATATACAATAATAATAATAATTGAAGTAGTGAATGTACATAAATAATGCAATACATGTAGTTTCAAAATGCAGGGCTGCTTACTAAAAAAGCTAATTGACTCCAGAAGACATTTGGCAGTTAAAATTTTTGATTACAAAACGATTGAACAAATAAAGCTCAATTTGCCCAAATTTCCTAGCTACATGCATACAGTATTTCTTTATCATATCTCTGTCTCTTACTGTATTGAATAGCTTCAGTTCCCATGGAAACACCACACGGTGTGAGAGCTTTGTGTGTCTGTGGAGTTGCTCCATAAACTTGAATCTCTTGAGATGGAGTGCAAGTATCGTCGGGAGCTTCTTTATTCTAAGCCTCTTGGTTGCTTCTTGCTTACTGCAGCACTGCTCACAGTAATATTTGTATTCTGAGGATAGGGTTTCACTACCACTGAACATCCTATGGAGAGAGAGAGAGAGAGAGAGAGAGAGAGAGAGAGAGGGAGGGAGAGAAAGAGAGAGAGGGAGAGAGAGAAAGCGAGAGAGGGAGAGGAGAGAGAGAAAGAGGGGGAGGAGAAGGAGGAAGGGTGAGAAACAGAAAATATTATTAATTAAATTAGTATAATAATCATTAAATTTGATAATTAATAAAAATTACAAGAATGCAAGTATATTGTTGCCCATTTCTTCTTGGTTCATTCTTCCACTTACTTCAGGCAGTGAGTGATGGATGAATTCTGTTCGATATCAACTGAGAGATCTAAGAAATCTTCTTGTTTGCTTCTTACTGTCTCACAGGAGAGGCACTTTGTCTCATTAACTAGTACACCTTGGAATATATCATGGATCCACGTGTTGGTGTCTTCTGATGATTCGGGCATTTGAGCTACAGAAATAATGAACCAGTTATAATGCATGTACATGTACATGTACATGTATGTGTGTGTGTGTGTACATTGTACCTTTTAATAAATCTGCTATTGTATTTAGTAGATAGTTCAAGAACTCGTGGGCATCTTGTTGCTGCATATTATCAAACACAACTATGAAAAAGAACAAAACTTACAAAAAATCTTTACAAACATATAAAGGATAATAATACATATATGTACTTTAAGTTACTGGCAAAAGTTCCTGTACTATAGTACAGGGTGATCCATAACAAATGGCTAAGAGAGAATTCTAAATTTTTATAATTTTTCTAATGCATATACATGTACTTATGTTGCATAAAAAGTTTGAGCTCATTCCGATCAAATTTGGATTTTTT
>NW_003549835.1:0-1748 GCF_000090795.2 Amphimedon queenslandica | reverse complement strand
AAAATGAAAACTCTGAAAGAAGTAGGGCTTTGATACTTTATATTGTTTGGGTATACAAGTCCTTGCTACATTTCGTTAGTAAAGTTTTTGCATTTTATTACTAATTATCACTTTATTGCTTTGCACTGTTAAGTTATTATGTACATTTTTGTTGGTTTTAATTGTTTATTTCTATATTTAGGTTTGTGCTAATGATGCCCAGTTATTGCGTATTGAGCAGCAGTTGAACCAGTTTGTGAGTCTCTTGAAGTCAAGGCTCCAGTGGCTTAACTCTAGCAGGTAATGCAAAATCAATATCAGTGTTACTAAATCAAATCAAAATCAAATCAATATTAGTGTTTTGTGCCCATTTATGATGCATGCAATTGAATCTCCGAATAACAAACTTCTTTTTAGAAAATCTTTATAATGTGTCTTTGCTTATTTTTCAAAAAATTTTGTGTGCTATAAACTTTTGTTATTGGGAGATTCTACTGTCTATTTATTATAAATTTTTACTTCATGTACATGTATCATCTTTCCCTCTTCCCTATCTCTTTCCCTTTCTCTCCAGTCGTCTATTGTTAGGTGCATTAGTCCATTCACATGCTATAATAATAATAGACTCATCACTATCTGATGCAAATCAACTGACCTCGTTCCTTGATGCTGTGAAATTATTCCTCAAAGAGCAAGTCTCGGCAATCGTTAAATTCAACATTATAAGGTAATTTACATACTTTTATTTGCAATACAATTAGACCCCGTTTACACTAATCCATTTTCACATGTAAACGGAGACTTTTTGATTCTGATACAACTTCTGTTTACACTAATACATGAAAATGCATCGCCTATCTGAAATAAACGAATGATAAATCTTATGAAAATGCAGCTGCTGGATTAGTGTAAACACCTGAAACGATAATAGCAAAAACAGTCAGGATTCAGTGAAGTGGATTAGTGTAAATAGGGCCTTAATCTACATGTGCATATGTATCATAACTATACATATATACCAACATTTTTGCATGTATATTCTTTGTCATGTGACTTGCAGGTGTACCGGAGGTCTGACTAGTTTTGCCGATAACTTGTTAAAAGTGTTGCCAGGTGTTGTTCAGGAGGGGATCCAGTGGTTGGATGAGGCTCATTCCAGTTCATTCAATGCACCAATGACTAATAACCTCATAGAGGCTGTCACTAGAGCTATTGCCTGTGAAGGAGTGAGTTACAATATTAAATATTGGTAGTACTATTAAATGCAAGTGTGAGTTACACTATTAGTATTATCATTAAATATAAATGCAGTTAATTTTATTATAAGTATTTTATTTTTCTCTTTTCCCTCTAGAATGATGCAGTATACATATTAACTCAAGGGCGCTCTGCATTAAGAAGCTATTCTTCTTTATTCAACATGCTCCAGCTGTCACATGTACCAGTTAACATTAGTGTGTATGAGTGCACTGATCCTGGAGCACTGGATGATTATAAGGAACTGTGTAGAGTGTGCAATGGAAGGCAAGGAATGCATGATTGTTGTCGTATATGAACTATGATTGTTTGTTCTCTGCTTCTCTCCTCTCTTTCTCTCCTCTTTTTCTCTTCCTCCCTCTCTTTCTCTCTCTCTCTTTTTCTCTCTCTCCCTCCCTCTCTTTCTCTCCCTTCCCCCCCTCTCTCTCCTTCTCTTTCACAGGTTACATGTCTATAATCCAAAGTCCCCAGTATATGATCCCATTGCTCCAGTCTCTTCACGTCCTTCATCT
>NW_003549833.1:2617-4566 GCF_000090795.2 Amphimedon queenslandica | reverse complement strand
TCCAAATTTTCTGTAATCTTGCTCTATAAGCAGAAATTGAAACAAAGAATCAAATTTCACATTTCTTGATGGCCAAAGTTAAAAACACAGATTGGCCACTTTTTTACACCGGTTTCTTCATCATATGAGGTTGATTCTAAAATAATGTGTTCTTTCAATTTTCATGATTTGCTTATTTGTTTTTCAGTTTCATAGTATAGTTCATACCAGGAGTGACTGATCAGTGTTAGTTTTTTTTATACTTTAAGTTTTTCTTAAATGATAATTTCTGTACTACTTATTTGTTAGTAACTGTTTTTTCTTTTCTCAGTTTCATAATACAGTTTAAAATAACAGAAGTGATTGATCAGACTGGTTTAATAACTTTTAAAATTAGTTTTAAAATGTTTATGTACTACTCAAGTCTCTCTATATGTTTTACCTTTTTCACTTTCATAGTAAAGTATTATTATACAAGACCAGACAAAGTTTTATTACTTGAGTTTGGCTTTAGAATGCTTTTTTATGTAGCACTGACTTCTCCCTAGTTGTCTCTTCTTTGTTCAGTTTCATAATATGGTTTTAAAGTACCAGAAGTGACTTATCAGACTGAGTTCAAATCTCAGCATTTGTTTGTTCTTTTCTCAGCTAATACTATAGGTTATGCCAGGAGTAATAGATCAGACTTAAATGTAAGTTTCACTTTTAATCCATGTTTTAGGTATTAGCCATGTCCCAGTATTTGTTTTATCTTTCTCAATTCCATAGTATAGTTTAAAATACCAGAAGTGACGGTTCACAGAGTTCTCATGATTTGAGGTTTGTCTTTGAGATGTTTCATGTTTTAGTGATTTCGTTTTTTTCAGAATTTGTTTTTTCTTTTCTCAGTGTCATAGTATAGTTTAAAGTAACTGATTAGACTGAGTTACTCCTGACATCTCACTATTTGTTTTTTTTTTCACTTTTATAGTAAAGTTTATTCAGTAAGTGACTGATGAGACTGAGTTCTTAACACTCAAAATTTGTGATGCACTATTCCTCACAATTTCTTCTTTTCTCCATTAATTTTATTGTATATTCTAAAATGCTAAAAATATTCAGTTCTTGTCACTTGAGGTTGGTTTTTGATATTGTGTCATGTTTACGTACTTTCTCTCCCTTTTCTCTGTTTCATAGTAAAGTTTATATTGATGAGACCGAGTTAAATATTAGCATTTGAAATTCGTGTTAAGATGATGCTTGATGTGCTACTCACTTCTCACTATGTTTCTAAAGTTTATACGAGGAGTGACTGATCTGACAGAGTGAGTTTTACATCTAAAATTATCAAAAAATGTTTCATGTAGGAATTACGTCTCACTACTTGTTTCTTTTTTAGTTTCATAGTATGGTTGAAAACACAAGAGACTGATCAGACCAAGTTTTTATCATTGGAGGTTGATTCTAAAACAATGTGTATATGTTTATACCGGAAACGACTGATATGACTCAGGTTTTAGCAGTTATGTTTGGTTTTGTAATGATCATATTTACAAGCATTTATTTTTTCTTTTCTTATTTTCATAGTAAATAAAATACCAGAAATATATAATCAGACTGATTCTTTGTATTTAGAGGTTCATTGTGAAATAATTTGTCATGCTTTTCTAAGTTTATACTAATTATTCCTTTTTTGTAAGTTTTATAGTGTAGTTTAAAATTCCAGAAGTGACTAATCTGACTAAGTCTATCATTTGAAGTTGGTTTTAAAATGATGTTTTATGTACTGCTTGTTACTATTTGTTTCTTCTTTTTTTACTCTCTCATGGTATAGTTTATACCAGGAGTGACTAATAACAATGAATCCTTATCATTAAAGTTTTGTTATAAAATGTTTCATGTATTACATATTTCTTATTATTTGTTACTTTTTTCTAAGTTTCGTAGCATTGTCTATTTTGAAGTGACTGATTTTTACACTGAATTTTTGT
>NW_003549833.1:0-1469 GCF_000090795.2 Amphimedon queenslandica | reverse complement strand
CAGCCGCTTGCTCACTTTTTATTCATCGGAAAGGCAAAATAACTTGTGTTGTCACTGGACAAACATTATAGTGTAGATCTTCCCCAAGGCAGACTTGATGTACCTTGTCATTTAATATTTAGTGGCGAAAATGAAGATATCAAGATGAAGAAATTACTTATGCACAAACTGACACCTAATGAAAAAGAGCCAGCCTCCAAAAGGAGACAAGTTGATATTAATTTGACTGATGATAATTGTACAAAATCTACTGATGAAAGTGAACCCGATGGCTTTTACATGATCACATTGAACTGTTTTTAGAGGACAAAGAGATTGTGATTTCTGGAGACTGGCTGACAGACAAACACAAACTATGCTCAAAGCCTTATCAAGAAGCAGTACCAAAATTCAATATCAGGACTTTTGTCAAGTTACATGGTACATCGAACAACCATTACTACGCCAGATGCTATCCAGATACTGAACTGCAAAGGGAATCATTGGATTGTTGCAACAATGATCAGTTCCTCCTCAAGTGAAACCATATATGTGTTTGATTCTCCGTATACCTCAATAGATGCGCCAACATCAGATCTGATAACAAGAATATTCAATGGAGCTCCTGAAAGAGTGATGAAAGATTGTCAGAAACAAATTGGGACAAAGGATTGTGGGTTGAATGGCTTATTTACAGAAACATCAAGAGGTTGGAGATGGTCTGTACAGTTGGCTGGAATTTGAACAGCAATGATATTGTGCTTTTTAAGGAGTGAGAAAAAACCAGGTGTGGATTGTCCACGGAAACAATCAAAAATTGCCAAAGCTGGATGACTTTTCTAGCTTCAGTGCAGCACTCTTTTCATTAAGGTAGGGTTCAATTAATTTCTCAACATATCTCTCCATAGTCTCTCCATTTGATCAATGATTCTCCCTATGCCAAAGATCCCAGCCTTGAGGAACAGCTGTAACTGTGGGATGACAGCGTGTCGTCTTCCCTTGATAAATAATTAGAGGTGGCAAGAACTCACCAGTCAAAGAAGCAGCCAGCACAGCTGTCACTTGACGCTTATTGTCACTATGGGCAATAGGGATCATCTTCTCACCACTCTGGTTCATTGTCCACCGGCCTGTTGGTACTAACTGTAATCCTGTTTGATCCCAATTGAAGATCATTGCTGGTGGAATGTTGTTCATGAGAACTTCAGCTTGAATATCAGCTAGGAAGTCTCCTTGAAGTTCCTTTAATCGATAGACTGAAACGTTCCCCGCATTGGAGCACTTCCTTTTTGAATACCCCATCCTACCTAACAAAGACTTACACCACGATTTAGTGATTTTAATATGACCACCATGTTCCACCAATAGGCCACGATCTCGAGCAGCTACTATAGCCTCAGCAGCACACATGACAATAGTAGTGTTAATAGGGGCATGGAGTTCTTGTTGACCTTTGATGTAGTTTTGCACTGCTATATCTAACGCCTAAT
>NW_003549830.1:3368-4573 GCF_000090795.2 Amphimedon queenslandica | reverse complement strand
AAGTTGCTTATAAAAGCATTATAAACACTTATCTACATTAAATATCTTAATGCAATCAGAGCAGTATTTGTAATTATGTAAAAGGAATACTTTCAAATAAAAATGATAGGTGGTAACAATTTTTGGCCAATAGAATATTTTATATTTTTGGTAATATCATAATAATCATTTTTACACAATGAAAATAATTGTTATTTGTGAGGCGACTTTCATTGTTTAAATTTTACAACTATATGTTTGTTTTTAATGCAGATTGTAACTCATTTCATTGCAACTAGATCTAGATGCAGTATAATCTATTCTATGACCAATGACTGAAGGCTTTTGATATCATCACTTAAATCTCGTACATTCAAAGTTTAAAATTATTACAGTTAAAAATAGTTATTTTTACTTTATAAAGAGTTAAACATTGCAACAAATAAAGATTGAATGGAATAGAAGAACAAGAGGACTGATCCACGGGAAGTTATGGTGTATATTCTGAATTCTTGGGAGTTGATCCGCATTCTAGGCACACGTCCGTGCACGTTCCGCGCGTTCACGTTCTTGGTTCAGCGTGCGGAACGATCCGCAGCAATCCGCATTCTAGTAACGCCCCTCTAATAACTATGCTGCTACATCAGTATGATCACGCCGTAGAATTGAAGAGTCACATTCAGGATATTTCCGTATTTTATTTTTTATAATAACTAGGTGAATGTAAACATTGTGGGGGCGAGCATGAGCCATCAATTAACAACTGAAATAATAATTATGATTGAACTAAATAAAATCAATCCAGCTCTCAGCCTGCATGCATATTCAGACCCCGGCCTCATGGCCGGGGTCTGAACAGAGCAAACACACCAGTCAACACAACCAAAATAACCCAATCAAAGTGACAAGAACGAGTCCTGTCACACTGAGAAAATGTACCAAGTTAAACTTCTAATCTAGCTTCCATCAATTACCATTTGAAATAAGATTGAACTAAATAAAATCAATCCAGCTCTTAGCCTGCATGCATATTCAGAATTTCAGACCCCATCCTCATGGCCCAGCAGGGTCTGAACAGAGCAAACACACCATTTAACACAACTGACCAAAATGACCCAGTAAAAGAGACAAGAATGAACTGTCCTGCCACTCTGAGAAATGCCAGTGCCAAGCTAAACTTCTAATCAAGCTGTTCTCCCAATTTTAATTCTTTCAATGAGAGGACT
>NW_003549830.1:0-2396 GCF_000090795.2 Amphimedon queenslandica | reverse complement strand
TTTTTTTCTGTGGCGCGTTAATTAGAATTGGTTAAGTGCTAAAGGTCCATTTAAAGTCATCACGACTAAATAGTCATCATGACTATTGATAGTACCCAATAAGTATGTCGGTCCTACTTGCCATAGGTTGACATAAAACATGTTGTTACGACATATTAAACACGTTGTTACGACGTTTTTATGTCGTGTCGACGTAAATCACGTCAACACGACGTCATAAGGTAGGGATATAATTTTGAAACATTTGGCTTGCCATACGCTCATGCTCGCCCCAATAATTCTATCATGCCTAGTTGTAATTGACCAATCAGATTGCAGAATGCCAGGTTTCTAAATCTATTAGATACCTCCCGGGAACACTTATTAACCTCTTGGTTTATTAAATAAAATAAGTGAAACCTGGCGCTCTATGCTTATGCTCTTATTAGTCCATCTGTCAAGCTTGGTTGATTCCTTACTGCCTAGCCTGTTGATACGATGTATGTATGTCAACTGTGGTCTTATTATCAGCAGCTGGTAGTTGTTTTCAAATGTTATGATAGAAGTTGGTTATACACCTCGGTATCGGTTTCTATGGTATTTATTAACCTCGCGACTGCGTCGCTCGGTTAATAAATATCATAGAAACCTCTACCTCGGTGTATAACCTATACTAATAATAATAATTAATAATAATAATAATAATAATAATAATAATAATAATAATAATAATAATAATAATAATAGTAACTTCCCAGTGACACAAATGAAGGATTAAAAATTTCGGGAGGATAGGTCAGATAATGGTAGCACTGGAGGTCTGAGTTGAACATGCCGAAACAGCCTTTACAAACAAACACAAAATTTAGACAGAATACACTAGTTATTATTTAAGAGAAGTTTGCAGTGGAAGGGTTTAACATACATAAATTACATGGACAGAGTGAGTGAAAGGTGCATGCGTGATTAGGGCCGGTTAAAAACAGATTCAAATGTGGACCAGAAGTGATTTTTTGAATAGCTACTCAAATAAAATATGGAAATATCCTGAATGTGACTCTTCAATTCTACGGAGTCGGCGTGATGAAGCAGGGGGTATTGCACAGTAGGACACTCTCCTCTAATTATCTACTATAGATAATTTTCATGGTTTATCTAGTCTAGTTATAATGAGCAATTAATAAACTACTGAACTTCTCTACTTTCAATACTTTCAAAATAAAATACAGAGTAGAAAGCCAAGGCATATATAGAGCATGCAGTAAAGTGTCAAAAATGCAGGCAGCGAGTTCTATTAGATTATAATTTCAGCAATCAAATAGTCGCCTTATATGTATCAGACAGTGACCTAAAATATAATCCTTTATCATGGTATCGTTAAGAAAAAAGTATAATACTTTGTTTGTATGTTCTTGGTAGCATCTTCAGCAGTGATATCAGTCCAAGATGTAAATGTCATGCTATAGACTTTGTTTGGATTCATTAAAAACCCATTATCACTGACAGTACAATCAAGAAGCATAGAATTAACAAATAATTTGTGAAAGAGAATCTCACCTGAAATATCCTTCCAATGCTCCACTATCCAACATCACATAAACTGCAATTGCATCAGATTGGAGACTAAACTATTATAATCAAGAAATTATTTAGTCAAACTGACTACACATACACAATGCTATATCAACTTACTGATACTTCATTTGAAGATAAGGACGTCATATTACTGACTGTTATTTTAGCTTGAGGAAGGTTAGCTTTTGTGAAATTTCGCAGAAAGAAATAAGTTGAAGCAAGAATCTTGTTATCTGAACCATCTACAGCAATTAAAATAACATTTATCACTAGCTAAAAAAATGAGCATAACCTTCAGTTATCCAAATATGGATAAGCATTTCCATGACTAGTAGTATATACTATATCCCAACTGAGTTTGACCCAAGAAAAACTGGAATAACTTTTTATAGGAATGTGGGATAAGGATGAAACTTTCACAGGTTCTTAGTCGCCCAATGCCATCACAGGATCTCAGGTCTTGGGTCTCTCAGCCCTTGGGTACCCTGAGAACCGGGTTCTCCCTATAAACCCAATGGCATACCAAAATGACGTTTTATGACAATTTATCTACGTCATAGTTTACATAAGAACATGTGGTCAAGCGCCCAAACTGATAATTCTTCTTTAAAAGCTAACAGAGCAAGATCTTCTGATAATGATTGCCTTTATAAAGACTAGTTGACTCCAGCAGCTATTGTACTGCTTATCAGAACAAACAAAACCTTTTTAAGAGTGCAATACAGGCCAACTACGCAGCTGTAAAATGTCAGCCATGCTTCTATGAATATCATTATAATACGTCATCAGTGACGTATACCTACATTTTTCAAATTCCAAGCGGCTGTGTCAAACTCAGTTGG
>NW_003549829.1:2276-4574 GCF_000090795.2 Amphimedon queenslandica | reverse complement strand
CGAACGACCAACGAAATGAAAATCCTACTCTCGTGACGCAAATTCTACTCTACATTGCAAGGTGATCTATAATTTCTTAAATAAAAATATTAAAAGTACAATGTAGTGTAGAATTTGCGTCACGAGAGTAGGATTTTCATTTCGTTGGTCGTTCGGAATCCTATTTGTCCTTGTTTCTGTTACTTTTTCACAAATTTGCTCTAGAATCCTACTTCATCTTGTTTTTTTTAAATTTTTTATCCACATAAACTCACTCTATTTTTTAATTATTTAGAAACAAGGATAAAAAATTAAGACGAAAGACAGAGGGAGTAAGGTCAGTATTCCTTAATTTGATTTTATACTGTAACATATGTATAGTCAGTTAATAGAATGGATTAGCTTTATTGTGTACATTTTTGGGATTTTTAAATATGTTGTATAATGAATTATTTTCACTTTTTGTGATCAGCTATGATCAAGCATAAATTACTTGTTTCTTTTATTCTACATGTACTAATACATGTATTTATTAATCTTGTACTTGTAGTAAACCACATAATTACTAATATTATATTTGTTTCTTGCTGTAGGTTGACAAAGAAGAGGGAATTTAAATCACAACTGACTGAAATTAGTTTCATGTTTATGTTATTAAAAACTAATTTTTCTAATTAAAAAAAATATAATGTTATGCTCTTAAATTTAGTGGCTATAATAAAGACGTAATAATAATAAAACAATCCATCTTGTATGTCTGCTTCACTCTCATTAATCATAATTAAACTTGTATGGTTAATTAATGTGTCCACACCTAGTTTTAGTAGTTTAGAATGGCTTCAAACTTAGAGGCTGGAGAGAAGGTGAACAAATACTTATTTCCTGTGTAGGATTGTTGTTTGTTACAGATTGAACCATTTTTTACAATTACAAGGATTTATAGCAGTCAAGATGGCGAGTCACATTTTGGAACTGTGAAAATAAAGATGAAAGGAAAAGGTCAGTATAGATCTACAATAATTACAAAGGCAAAATGTGCTAAACAGCTACTTCATGACCTGAAGTTTATACATACTACTTTTAAAGTAACTTGATAATTTAATTTTGATTGGAATCAGCTCATATTTTCTACACAACATAAAAAACATGTATATACCGTATAGCAAGAAATTTTCATTGCCAGAAACTTTTGTTGTCTTTTTAAGCTGGCTTAGCCGTTTTACAAGATATTTTTGTTGATTTATTTTTGTTTTGCCTAACATAAATTTTCACTGCCATGTCCACTTAATTAGTGCCACGTGTATGGTTTAAGATGAATGTCTTTGGTATATATGGTTACCACATTTATTAAGACATTCTGAACCCATCAGTTTGAGAATAACTGCCTTTTGTGTCAAGCCTGATGATGCCACAGATTGCTATGCCGTGGCTATAGTGAAAAGAGGATTTGTTGTGGGTCAAAAATTTTAGTTAGATTAAATTTTGTCTAAAAGTTTTGTTCAAAATTTTGGCCAATGAAACAAACAAAAATTAGCACTAAATGAAAATTTTTTGCTATATGGTATATACATCAAAGCATTGTAAAAATGGAGATTTTTCTTGTAGTCATTTTTGATGGAGAACCCTGTACTACCGTATAGCGGGAAATTTTTGGAGAGACTACAATTTGATGATTGGCAAATTTTAATTTGGCAAATTTGTGGCTATGTGCCATTGAGCATGCGTATAATGGTTCATAATGGTGGTTTTTATTTTGGCGAATGGCTATCGAAACACTAAATTCACCAAATTTAATTCCCTCCAAAATTTCCCACTATATGGTCATAGATATACGACTGTTAGAGGGATTGGAGACTGGTCACGTGAGCGCATTACTACTACACTCACCATCCGCGTTTGTGTTAAGTATATTCATAGTCACGCCTTTTCTTTGACCTTGTGCTATTTCAATGGAGGAAGAGCAGAACCAACAGTACATTTTTGTGGGACTATTGTATTAGTTTGGAAGCTTAATACAGACAGGTAAGGTATTGAGCAGTTAGGTAAAGGTTTAAAGTAGTTGACTGGGTCCTTTATAAGTGCCTACAGATGTAGATACTGCAACAGTAGAGCCTAAAGGGTATTTTCCACTTGTTGACTTTGTGGGACTGAACCAGCTTACTAGAATCATGAATGGTTGTAAGACTTTCATTAATGGAGAGTTACTATGATGAAATATTTGGCAATGTCAGTTTTAAGTTGATGTAATATTTATTTTGGTATTTATAGTAGACCTGGCAATATATAGGGGGCTTTAATGTGCTTAAAAAATATAAATAA
>NW_003549829.1:0-1546 GCF_000090795.2 Amphimedon queenslandica | reverse complement strand
ATGGTTATCCATGGTTATCTATGGTTATCTATGGTTATCCATGGTTATCTATGGTTATCCATGGTTATCTATGGTTATCCATGGTTATCTATGGTTATCCATGGTTATTCATGGTTATCCATGGTTATCTATGGTTATCCATGGTTATCCATGGTTATCCATGGTTATCTATGGTTATCCATGGTTATCTATGGTTATCCATGGTTATCTATGTTTATCTATGGTTATCCATGGTTATCTATGGTTATCCATGGTTATCTATGGTTATCCATGGTTATCTATGGTTATCTATGGTTATCTATGGTTATCCATGGTTATCTATGGTTATCCATGGTTATCTATGGTTATCTATGGTTATCCATGGTTATCCATGGTTATGTAATAAATATAACACCCCTCCTAGGGCATTATCACAGATACACACGAAATGATATTCATAATCCCGAGGGCGTAGCCCGAGGGATTATGAATATCATTGAGTGTGTATCTGTGATAATGCCCGTAGGTAGGCCTGAGGGGATTATTCCCAAAAAATTTCCTATTATTCTATTCCCAAATTCTTAATTTTTTTGTAATTATTCTTCTGTATTTATGGCTATTATTCTCAAATTATTCATGTAACATAAGATAAGCCTGTGTATAGTCCAAGAGAGAGGCTTGGAGAGAGGTGTCTTGTTAATTACCAATGTGAGTTAAGTAACAAAAATACTCCTTCTATGCTAAGCTTCCACTAGATGGCTGTAAAAGCATGATTTTTTGGCTACATGAGACCAAGCTGGCAGTCCTTCTGAATTGCAATTCCACCATTCAACACATGGAGTATATCAAAACACATGGAGTAGCCATTTTTATTCCCGTTCACTACCGTTTATTCTTAATTTATGCTAGTATTCTCAAGGAACCTATTATTCCTAAAATTATTCCAGCATAATCCCCGCACCCCTACCCGTAGGAGGGGTGTTATGTTTAACTTAACCTATAAAGCCATAGAGATCAAAGGCATCAAATTGCATCACTCTCACGTGACTCAACTAAAAAGCACATGTAGTGAAAAATGGCAGAAGGAGAAGCTCGAGGAGAAGTGACAAGTGCTGCTAAAAAAGAGAAAATTAGCACCAGCAGAGCGTTTCAAAGACGCTAGTGACCAAGACGTCATCGATGAGATAACCAAAGGCTACATTCCTGCTAATACTAAGAAGAGTACTGCATGGGATAAATGGATATTCTGTAGGAACAATTACATTCAACTTTAATTCTAATTTACAATGAACTCTGATTCTGTATGGACAATTTCAATTTTTGTCTCAAATTAATCCATTATTTTTATGGGTGCATGCAGTCCAATATATGTACTCCTTAGGGAATATAGATAATCCCTAGGGGATATAGATATTGCACAGGAAGTGGTTGGTTTTATCAGTGTATGCTATATAATCTTTGCACGGTGCCTTTGATCTCTATGGCTTCTATAGGATAACTATGGTTATCCATGGTTATCTATGGTTATCTATGGTTATCTATGGTTATCCATGGTTATCTATGGTTA
>NW_003549826.1:2942-4581 GCF_000090795.2 Amphimedon queenslandica | reverse complement strand
GTCATATCTAGATCTCTCTTTAACTTAGCAATTTCTAACACAAAATTAAAAATTAAGAATAATAAACTTTTAAACTATACCTTTTTTTGCAGCATCTAGCTCTTCCTTTAAAATAATATTGGCTATCATGGGAATAGTAACACAAAATTAAAAAATTATGAATAAACTGTTAAACTACACCTTTTTCTGCAGTATTAAGCTTTTCCTCTAACTCAGCAATTTCTAACACAAGATTAAAAATTATGAATAATAAACTTTTAAACTATACCTTTTTCTGCAGTATAATATAGCTCTATAATATTGGTTAAAGAATGGTAAAACAAAATTAAAAATTACAAATAATAAACTGTTAAACTACACCTTTTTCTGCAGTATCTAGCTTTTCCTCTAACTCAGCAATTTCTAACACAAAATTAAAAATTACAAATAATAAACTGTTAAACTACACCTTTTTTTGCAGCATCTAGCCCTTCCCTTAAAATAATATTGGCTATCATGGGAATGGTGAAACAAGATTAAAAATTATGAATAATAAACTTTTAAACTATACCTTTTTCTGCAGTATAATATAGCTCTATAATATTGGTTAAAGAATGGTAAAACAAAATTAAAAATTACAAATAATAAACTGTTAAACTACACCTTTTTCTGCAGTATCTAGCTTTTCCTCTAACTCAGCAATTTCTAGCACAAAATTAAAAATTAAGAAAAATAAACTGTTAAACTACACTTTTTTTTGCAGCATCTAGCTCTTCCTTTAACATGATATTGGCTAAAGAATAGCAAAACAAAATTGGAAAAAGAACATTCAGATAGGATTTTTTAGCTGGCTTATAATAACTTACACTCATTTATCTCATAGGACCGTTCTTGAATCTCTATGCAAAATAAATTTTTTAAATTAGTATAATCATATCACTTATCATAATTGCATCAAATCTTTGTACTGATAAAATTTATACAAAAATAAAAATAATAGATAAACCTTTATATATCCCTTCTTTTAAAAAGTGACTTCCAAATCCAGGTGATGATGCTGTGGAATTTTTATGCAACTAACTGTAAAAAATAGTGAAATACCTTCATCATCAACAGCTTGAATGGGACTTGCCAGCTTTTGATCAAGTGCTTTTAACCCTAAAGTTTAATGACACAATGACCATAATTTTACACTGAAGTGTACTTAGTATACAAAATTGTGACTTTCAATGAGTTATCAACCAGTATATTGCATCATTTGCATGAATAATAGCTTACTGATATAATCAGCTACTGCTTTCTGACCAATTCTCTCAAGAGCATCACATAAAGTGGTCATTTTTGGTTTTTCTTTAGCATCAACATCATCAAATCTTTGTAACCACCATGATAGACACTCTCTGAGATATTGATGTATATTTCTATAATCATTAGCTTTAATAGCCTCCAGTGTTTGATGATCTAATCCTAAAGCCAAACCAAGGGGTATCCATTGCGTTGGTGGGAAGGAAACTTCATTCAATGTGACAAATACATACTCTAAATCACTAATTTGTAAGAGAGGGCCTATGGAAATCAGAACATTAAGTTAATATTTATTTATTAGGATTATTTTGTTTGGACACCAATTGCAACAATTATATAATTAACTAATGCATGC
>NW_003549826.1:0-2922 GCF_000090795.2 Amphimedon queenslandica | reverse complement strand
TTATTATGCAATCTGATCTTACCATTCTCAATTAGTCCGTCAATACGCCACAATTATAATATATAATTGGGCAAAGCCCACTAAGATGAGAGTGAGTTTGTATGTACGGGCAGGTTGTCTAACTACCGTACAGCAGGAAATATTTGCGGGGAATTAAATTTTGCGAGTTCGCGATTCCATTTAAAGCGCAAAATTTAAATCCGCAAAATAATGAAATTCATGCATGACCACAGTAGATAATGCTACAATAACTGTCAAAACCGCAAATATTTAATCCGCAAACCAGGTTATTTTTAAGGATTCGCAAAAATTTTCTCCGCAAAATTAACCAGCTGTACGGTATTATTAAAGTTAAATAGTCTAATCTTCATTAAATGAGGGTGTGGTCAAAATGAAATAAAAATGGCAGTTATCAGCTCATTTGCAGTAAATGGTCAGCAGCATTCTACTAAACTGCTATTCAAAATCTTCTCTAGCAGCAAGGAAGGTCATACAGCACAACAATAGAGTTGCTTGTGGGCTGAGCCCCTTTAAATGTTTTACATTCTTCTAGTTATTATAAATTATAATAGTATATCAAGAATAAGTGGCTTAAGCTGTCTGCTCATACCGGTACCTTCTGGTCCTTCGATCTTTCCAATCTTAATAGCCACTGCTCCCAACCCCATCTCTTCAACTACAGTTGCCAACAGCTGCATTGTGGGTAGACCATATTTATCAACGTCATAACTCTGCTGGAGCCAAAGAACTAGACATCTTCTAAGACATCCTTTCACATCAAGAGGATTATTAGCTTTAACTGTATTGAGCTTTGGCTGACTGATGTGTAGCTTAAGACCTAGCTCATTCCATCTGTCCTCTGGAAAATCATTCCTTTCTAATTTACTAACAACAAAATTTAGATCACCAATACCTATAAATGTATAATATAACAGCAACTGTATAAAGCAAAACACTAACTTAAAACAGATCTAGGGTCATCCATCTTCACACTAGTCTAATCAATTATCAGGTCACATGATAATTGATTTTGATAACTTTTCTAAATATTAACTTAATATTAATTAAAATTCTTTGATATAACTAATTAATTTCTTCTTCTTTAATTATTCATTCTTTTTTCCAAAAAATGGCCCCAAAATTACCATAAATTTTTATTACATTTTTTGATACACATTGATGTCCCTATGCTATGTAGAAGTTTGAGCTGATTCCCACTTAAAATTTTAATATTTTGCTTTTTCCAAAAATGTCTCCAAAAGTCCTCCCAATTTTTATTAACATGCTATGCAGCCCATTTGCATAATCCTAACTCATTGCTATTGCGTGTTAAAAATCTCTCTAAAGAAAAAAGACAAGAAAAATTATGACAATTATAAAAACAGTATATTGATGTACATGTATATGTTAGCTACTATGACGCTTTTGTCACTGATAATGTTCAGGCTACACGGGTTGATCATTACGACTCACATTACCACCATTGCTACAAAGTAATTCCTCAGCATCTCCATTATTATTCCGAGCATTTTTATAATTCTTATACTCTGCCTTAGCCAAACCAATAGTAATCCCTACTAGTAGAACAGGAATAGCTTGAGAGAGTGCACTCACCACCACGTAGATCTAATTATCAACAGCTGCAAAGAGGACAACATTGACATAAGAGAAGAAAAACAACATAAAAAATATGATGAAGAGCACAAAAAGGATAACTACATAAGGTAAGTTGGGGAAGCTGAATAAAGAAAGCTGAAGATAGTTTGTTATTTTCTGTTGTTTGTACAACTTGTATCTCCTCACAACATTCTATATAGTCCGTGGTTTTTCCCAAAAAATAGCTCCAAAATCAGTCTAAATTTTTATTACATTAATTGATGTTGTATAAATAGCTTGAGCTGATTAAATTTTCAAGTTATGGCCATTTTAAAAATAATGCCATATTCTGAAAAATGCTTTAATGCGTGGAAGGTGAATCCTGACATAATAATTATTTGTAACAATGCATAATTTTTATACAGAAAATGTCACAATTTTTTCACATAAGGAAATGGTAAATACAGTTACAATCCAAGTTTATAGCTAAAAGTTTGAAGTTTCACATGAATCATTTTGCATCAATATTTTTTAGTTTCTTATATCCTTGCAAGAATTGACTAAAACCAGATAATAGCTGCTCCAATGGTTCCATTAAAGGGCCACGTGTGATTTCTATAAAATTGGAAAAAATGATTAATAATGAAAATATTTACTTTCCAGGAACAAAAGAGTCTAATAAAAATATGACTAGGCAACTCAATACAATTCCTAACAGAAACATCATTAAAAGACACAAGTTATATCCTATGACAATAAAATATTAGCAGTTAGGAATTGTTGTTTAATTTAAAATTTTGTTTACCTATTATTTTATTGAAGAAATAATAAGCTATAAAAAATATGCAAGTTATAATAACTAGCCAAAAACTGATGATTTCTCTTGTATAGCGTTGCCAAAAATTTCTAACTATAATATACAGCAAAAACACATTAGTGAATTTTGATATTAAAAATAGAATAAATAATAATACCTCATAAAAATGCCCACCAATTTAACTTCCAGTGGGTTATTGTTACAACTAGTGCATGGTAAAATTACATATTATGTAGAAATAATCTTTTCTTTCTTAATTATATACAAGTATGCTAGAATTATGAAAAGCAGAATACCGATAAATAAAGAAATGTCAATGTATTCTCTGAAATGTTGCAAATAACTGACTATATGGTACAAATAAAATACTAATTAAATTTGATTACTAAGTGAAGGCGTTTCCACTAAAATCTTTTCTGGGCTTAGAGCACCTTTCAACGGAAAATACAAATTTTCAGCAGTTGATATTGGAAACCAATTCTTCCACTGTAGTGTAAATCTCATAGTCT
>NW_003549825.1:2182-4582 GCF_000090795.2 Amphimedon queenslandica | reverse complement strand
ATTATTTGAAATTGTCAGCTGTTTGATTTTATTATACATAAATGAATTCCTATTACTATTCCTAAGCTGTATAGCTAGCATTAAAATTAGTAACTTTTACCTCAACAATAAGTTGAAAGTAGGTAAAGAAACAAAGCAGACAAAATTGACCTGTGATAAGTGGATGTGGTTTTGATAAGGAAGGAGGAGCTTGCAACTTCAGCACAATTGGCTTGTAACTTGTTCTTCTTTATATTGACTGTATCTTTTCATTTCTTTATCTTACAAGAGTTGATCATTAACAGTGATAGAGGTAAGTATATTATAGTTCATTTTAATTATACTTTACTAATAATTACAAGATGATTGATGTCTCTCAATGGAGAGCAAGTATTGGACTGTGGAACTACTGTCAAGCTGCCTCCAGTAGACCAGCTAATGGCCTCCACTCTCACTCATTCAAAGCTGCAGTAGACAGCAAGTCAGGCAGTACTACATCAGGAGAGAAGACATCTAAACTGCCAGCAGCTCTGTCTCTTATTGCTTTACTCCTCCTCCTCTTTCTCTCTCTCTCTTTATTAAGACACATCTTGATGATTCCTCCAACAGGTAAAGAACAATTGGAACTTTGTACTTGTATATTTACTGGTATTTTATTATTAGGTAACTGCTACAAAGTACAATGTACTACTGGTGTTACTGTTACTGATACAAATTACGTCCAGTCAGTAGTGTTAGCTGGAGGCAGGAGTTCTAACCTGATTTACAATGATCTCTATTTGATTGTTTGTCTACGTATGCTCCTCCTCTTATCAGGAGATGTTGAACTCAATCCTGGTCCTATGATTGATGATCAACCTGATATTTTCCTATTACTTCAATGGCTTGAACCACTTGTTGACTGGCAATCATTTGGTCTTCTCTTACCTGGAATAACACAACAAGATATGACAATAATTGAACAAGTGGACACTGAACACCAAAAACTAGCTTTATTTACAAAATGGTTGAATACAGATCCTACAGCAACATGGAGAGATGTACTCAATGCATTGACTAAAAGAGAAGAGATCAATTTATTACAAACTATTAATGATCAGTTACAAGTACATCAATGTACAGGAGGTATGATCATGTATTTATTATTAATAAAAATTATATAAAATGTATAACAGGTAATACTGGTGCTCCTACTAGTACTGTACCAGTAGTATCTACTGTATCATCATCAGTTTCTGTAATTAATAAACCTGTTACTAGTACTACATCAGGTAAACATACACTTAATACAACACTCATTAACTGATACACTACTGCAGGTAATCCAAAGGATATATTAAGGACTCATTCTGTTAAACTTGTTGATAGTATTTCTATTGACATTCCAAGAACAGCATATGCACTGTATGCTAAAGAACTGATACCACAACAAACTAAACAGGAAATGCTTGTACCAGCAATTGATAATTATACTAAAGCTGCCAACCTTATGAATGTCATTGAGAAACAGTTGGAATCCTCTCTTAATCCAGAGCAGTATCTTATTGATATATGTCATGTATTAATAAACCAACAACACCGTACACTAACAGATATTGCTACCTCTATATTACACCAGTTAGGTGAGTGTGTGTGTGTACATTATCAGTGATCAATATAGTCATTATATCTCAATACATTAGGTCAGTCTATACCTGATAATGTCACATCCATTAGTTCAATACCTGATGATGTTCAAGGATATGCTGACAATATGAGACAACACTACAAACACCAACCTATTGTTGCTACAGACTGGCCACCAAGAATTGGAAAAGATTTCTTTGGAAGACTAGCACTAGTAGAAAAACAAGACTCCAGCACACAAGCAAAATCAGCTTGGCATTTGCTAAGAGGACAAGTTGATAAAACAGTTAAACTAACTGAAAACAAAGAGATAAGTGTTGAAGATGTCCTCCAACCCACAGATAGTTCTCTGTCTCTCAGAGTAGTAATAGACGGTCCTCCTGGTATTGGGAAGACCACACTCTGTCGTAAACTGTTAAATATGTGGTCTAATGGACCACTTGTACACCAACAGTATGACTTGGTACTTTACTGTCCTTTAAGGAATAGCAAGATAGCTACAGCTACTACACTAGCTGACCTGTTTGTGCGTCAACGTTATGAAGTTCCCATGGTAGCTGAACGGTTTGAGAAGAGGAATGGAGAAGGATTACTGATAATGTTTGATGGTTGGGATGAACTAAGTGAACAACTCAGACAGTCTTCATTAGCTGCTAGTATCATTTGTAAAGAGAAGTTAGACCAATGTTCAGTAATTGTTACCTCTCGTAGCTATGCCTCCTCTTCACTTTTGAAAATGGATACTCTCAGTAGACATGTTCAGGTCATTGGGTTTTCTAAGGAAGAAATATCAAC
>NW_003549825.1:0-2172 GCF_000090795.2 Amphimedon queenslandica | reverse complement strand
AGAGATGTGTCAAATAGCTTATACTAACCTGGCTAATACAAGAATGACATTCTCTTCACATCAACTACAGTCACTGAGTGAGGCAGTGAAGGAAGACTATCTTGGATTGATGACAAGATTCACAGAATATGATGAGGAGAAGTATCAGTTCGTTCACTTGAGTATACAGGAATTTCTAGGTGCATGGTGGATAGCTAAGCATGAGAAGAAGAGAGAGGAAGTGTTTAAGGATCACTTTGATGATGATCACTTTCGAATGTGTCTGAGGTTTGTAGCAGGTCTAACTCACCTTGAACATGAGAGCTATCAACAGTATTTTAATAAACAACAACTTGACTTAGAGTGTAAGAGGAAACCATTGTTTGGATTTAAGACTTGTCATCTCTCCTACTTCTATCAGAATCCTGAGATTAGACTATATGATCATATCAGTTCTGATAATTTTGACAATGTTCCCATTCTTCTTCTTCAACTCCTGTATGAATCACAGAACACAACATTATGTCAAGTATTAGCACAATCCATCAACAACCACTCACTGTGTCTGGATAGAGTATCATTATCATTATCATTGTTTGACTGGTTGTGTCTCAGTTATTGTATAAACAATTCCAACACAACATGGAATCACTTGCACCTGGGAACTGTATATGATAACCAGTCACTATCAGTCTTCACTGCTGGACTAACCAATAACTCACCACAGACCCAGTGTAAGAGACTGGAGGTAAGGTTGTATAAACCCACTGATGAATTAATACACAAATTATTACAACCATCACTTCTATACAATATTCAGGAGTGCTACTGTGGATTATGGGAAGGTCAATATGTTCCCTGTCTTGTATTGTTACAGTTCCTCAATCTTCCTCAATTGAAGATACTGCACTTAATAATGGAATTTATATCAACTCCTCCTATATCAACAGTTGACAATACATACTACACAGACAAGTGCACTGAACTTGAGAAATGTATAGAAATGAATTCAACACTACAAGAAATGGAGATTGAGTATAATGGAAGGAATGAAATAACAATTACCATTATCAGTGTCATTAGAGGAGTAACAAGAAATAAAACAATAACATCATTAACAATACATGTACGTCTTACTCCTCCTCCTCCTCTACCTGATGGAGTAATAGAGCAGTTACTAAAGGACAACAACACATTACAAGCTCTTTCACTGGACAAACCTGATGAAATCCTAACATCATCACTGAATATAGTAGAGGTGAACACACCACTGACTGCTCTAGAGATAGGAGGAGGATGGTGGAGTAGTAAACTGATGACATCATCACTCCTTCCACATATCAAAGGATTACACTGTCTGATACTACAGCATGATCCATACCCACCACATCTTCTATTTCCCTCTCATCCCAGTCTACATACACTTACTTTACCACTAGACACAGCTGAGAGTGCTATTGAACTATTTACTATTCTACAAACCAATACTACACTTAAAGCTCTGAGTGTGAAGATAAAGGAGGAGAGAGTATATACCAGCAGTATGGGTACTAGTCTACAAGACATGCTAACACAAAACCAAACACTGAAATACCTTGAGATTAAGTATGACATTCCCAGTTCATTCCTGTCCTTCCTAACAACTGGTCTCAGACACAACACCAGTCTACAGCAGTTGAGTGTACCCATTCCACTTCCACTGAATGAAGAGATAAGAACTTTTATTAATGTCATCTCTCAAAAGAACAATATCACAGAACTTAAAGTGAACTTCAAACCAGATCAGTCATACAGTAACCGTAGTGAGGAAGAGAAGAAACAAATAATGACACCATTGTTTTATGAACAGGTAGTACCTGCTGTTACTATCATTTTACAGTCACATACAACCATCAGACTACTGAGGATAGAGTGTGAATATAATAAAGGGTCATCTCAACCTAACTGGATAGAACTAGTACAACATTTATATGAAACTATCTTCATCCATCCATCACTTGAATATATTGAGATTGATACTAGATACATTACTCCTCCTCCTCTCCTGAAGGATACTCTTAAAGATTATAAGAGGACAATGATTAAACCACACAAGCCACTACCAATAGTGAATATTCATTAGTTGGACTCAACACTTAGGAAGTATTAATAATAGGTACTTTTGTTGTCATGAATAATTATTTAGCTAATTAG
>NW_003549824.1:3023-4586 GCF_000090795.2 Amphimedon queenslandica | reverse complement strand
AACACAGTTTCCATTGAGGCTGGAGGGTCCCGACGCTAGATCCTTCTACAAGCCTTGCAGTGATTGAGTCTGAGAAGAGGAGCTGTGATGCTCTGAAAGCAGCTCTTGCTAAAAGATTTACTCCCGTTCGACTAACAGCAGTACAGACCAGTATGTTTCATTAGAGGAGACAAGGTTCAAACGAGTCAGTTGATGAGTATGCTTATAGGAGTTGAGGAAGTTATTCTATATATAAAGATTTTGAGTCTGGATTGCATAAGAAGCTGACTGGGATAGAACAGAACTTCGAGGAGTTGGTGTGTAAGGCTCGCTTTGAAGAGGCGAAGTAGAAGGAGACAAACCTTGAATGGACCATAGATACAACACTGGAGGTACCAATGAACGGTATGAACGGACACACTGGAGATGATCTCTGGCTCCTTGGCTGAGACAGGGACTGAGGGAGCAGTAGAAGGATCTGTCTCCCCCATTCATGATGCTCAACAGTTACCAGTGCTGCCACCCTTTAAAGGAGCAAAGGAGGATGCTAAAGAAGACTCTTTTGAGGAATGGGTTGACCGCCTCGAGGAAATGGGAGTATGGTGTAGATGTGACGACCATAAAAAGTTAACACAGCTTCGATTGAGGCTGGAGGGTCCCGCTAGATCCTTCTACAAGTACAAGTCTTACAGTGAGTCTGAGAAGAGGAGCTATGATGCTCTGAAACCAGCTCTTGTTAAAAGATTTACCCCTGTTCGACTGACAGCAGTACAGACCAGCAGGGGAGACAATTAAGGTTCCAATGAGTCATCTGATGAGTATATATGCTTAGGAGTTGAGGAAGTTATTATATAAAGCATATCCCCCAACCTATCATGGGACTCCATAAGCAGAATTATTAGGCAAGAGGAGCATTCTCTCTAATCAATCTGTTGTAGAAGGGAATTTCGAGGACTTGGTGTGTAAGGCTTGCTTGAAGAGGCAAAGTGGAAGGAGACAAACCTTGGGACAGAAGAGAAACCAAGGGGAAAAAAGCCTCCAAGAAAGCCTAGTGATGACTCTGAAGAGAAATAAAGGGGGCTACAAGTGCCATCGATGTGGCAGTACACAACACACTTTATTCAGGACTGTCCATTCGAAGGATGGGGAGCAACAAAAGAAGCTAGCCAGAGGTGCTGAGAGTGAGGATTCTAACAAAATATGGAAATCACGTGGCTCAACTCCATGTCAATCTCCAGTCCATACAATACTACAAAGAAGTCAGTTTCTCTCTTTCTCCTACTTGTTAATATTTCATGTTCCTTTGTTTTCATTAGGTGAGACATGCTGTCTGGAACATGATGTGCTCTACTAGCTTCATTTGGCTCCTGAACTGATTCTGTGTCCTCTGGTTGGAGTCTTATTTTGTAAATGGTAGGTTCATTACATGTACTATAATCTTGTTATGTCATCACAACAAGACTATAATGTCCCACCCTATGCCTCCCCTTGCATGATTAGTATTGTGTTATGTCTGTGCATATGTCACTTCACGTAATAATACATTTACATTTGCTTTTGACTATCTGTATACACATTTGTTTC
>NW_003549824.1:0-2036 GCF_000090795.2 Amphimedon queenslandica | reverse complement strand
CCCGATCATGTGAGAGGGAAGGAGAGGGTCAGCGGAGGGGAGAGGGTTTTGCCCAGGAGTGTGTGAGAAAGGAATCCCCCTTTCGGTTCGGATCGAGGCACCCAGTATCTCATGCTTGGAACCCTCTCTTCTTTTTCCTTTTTGTGTGTTATGGACTCTAAGCAGAAAAAAGGATCAGACTTTTCTTTTTTCTTTTTTTGTCTCGATCCTTTAACTACAGGACTTACCACTATTGTCATATCATGCATCACTACTCTACACTTCTCCTACAGTTTACAATCGGATCAGTCCTCTATAACTAGTTGTCTTCCGGTGGGGAGAGGAGAAAGAGAGGAACAAAGCCTATTCACAGTGGGTGGATTGGGAAGGTCTGTGATGAGGGTTGTTAATGGACTTGGGCACCAGCTTCCTAAATCTCATTCTTTTTCTCGATACTGTGACAGCATTGGGCTTAAACTCATTTCTTTATAGTGCTCGCCTTTGAAAATAAGTCAATAGCTCTCATTGTAGGCTTATAATTAACGTAACGTCAAATTTACGTGCACGTGATCGGACATTTTGATGCAAATGACACTTTAAAGTTGACACAATATTATAGCGAAATTTCAATTCTGCGTTGCATTTTGTAGTGAGTGTTCGTTATTTTATAGCCAACACAAGTTATTTCATAATTATTATTATTGTGTATTATTAGTACTATAAATATGAACATTGTGGTAGATTGTTAAGATTATTCTTATTACATTAAGGTTGTAATAATAGACAAGGGTCATATACAGTAATATGGTAGGAAGCAATGGTAATAGATTATTAGTTAATGGTATGGTATTTAGTATTAAGTTAAGTTGTCTTATGTTATGTGGTCATACAGCATAAGTTGTAGGTAGGTAATGTTATGGTATTGAGACAGAAAGGTACTTTGTATAGCAATGAGGTTAGTATGGTATAGGTACATGATATGGTTTTTATTGTGTCATATTAAGGTTCATAAGTGATAAGTCAGTGTAGGCAATGAAGGATAAGAACATACCCACTTATATAGCAAGGTTAATATATGATGTAGGTAACCATAATGGTTGTAAATAGGTAATAGTATAGTATTAAGATATTATACTGGTATAGCAGAATTAATACAATGTATTGTGTTGGTATCATTGTGTCATATTAAGGATTGATCATAATGTTATAAGTGTAAAAAATGTACTTATACATTTGTATATAGGAAGGTTGATAATTATGGTATAGGTCTATAATTTGGTTTTCATCAAATGGTTTTGGTATATGTAAAGGGTCATAGGTTATATAAGTAACTGCAGTATGGAGATATCTCACTATTCAAGTATTTTCTCAACATGTACTGTTTAGCTATTATTGGTGTGTTTGTATAATATTGGTTGTCCCTTACTGGTTCTGTATGTATGTACATGTACCAGTGCCCATATTTCATGTTCTTGTTTTTAATATGTTAGTGTCTGCATGTACACGTGTGCATGATAATATATTATTATGTTTTTGTTTGTGTTTGTACACGTGTCCTCACGTAGCGTAAAACCGCAACGTCTCCTGGTTTCTCTGGACAATGTTTGTCATCATTGGATCACTCCACCTGCTTGCAAAAAAACTTAAATCTGTTTTGGTATTTTCAATCACATCGAAGTATTGTTTGTTACCATGCATCATGAATTAATTCAGTACCTTGTGAGAGCTAGTGTATCAATCAAGAACATTCCATATGATTTACTAATGGCTCTTTGGAAGGACATCAGCTAACAAGGAGGTTGTCACTGATGTGGACACAGCTATAGGTACTTTCCCCTGCTATCATAGCATTGAGGCTCAAGCATCCAGCACTAATCTACAGTTTACAATATTGGATCTTCATCTAACACTAGCATTCTGAGAGGAGGAAGGAGAAGAACTGATACCAGAGGAGGAGAGGAGAACATATCCGATTAAATGAAGACATGAGCATATTTTTTCACTGTATGGGTTGAGCTACCCTTTTTCACAGTGACCTGCTTTTAGTCCCGATCATG
>NW_003549823.1:3605-4587 GCF_000090795.2 Amphimedon queenslandica | reverse complement strand
TGTACATTGTACATCATGCAAATGCAAATTTCAGGAATTCAAGAAACAAAAGTAGTAAAATTACATACCGTACATTTGAAATGAAGAACTACACATCCTGTATGCACATGTACATGTACATAGGTATCAAGCAGGCTTAAATAATTATTTGAGTGTGGTCAAATGCTTAAATAGTACTACAATAGAGTACTCGTACTCATACTCAATACAATTTGCAAAAATGAGGGACTTGTACTTGTACTCATTTAAAAATTTTAACAGGTACTTGTAATGTACTTAAATACTTCTTAGAGTACATGTACTTTGCCCCAAGCCCGGTAGCAAGTAGAAATTTAGGCAAATAAAATTTTAACAAATTATTCCTATAAACCAAAACCTTAACTTAAGATGTTAGCATGGTAAAACATTTGTAAAAAATTATTAATTTCCGAACCTTCATTTTTAAAAAGCAACTTGCCCAAATTATCTTCCAAACTACATGCATCTACTATGTACGACATACATGTTACATGTAGCTACACAATATATCATCATTACCTGCCACGAGTCTCTGTGAACAACAAGAGCTAGTAAGAAGTCTGCAATTAAGTCAATGAGAATGGACTGGAAGACCTAAATAGATCAATCAACTCCTTTATCTCAGTAATAGTGTGAATCAATCATACCTTTAATGTGCCATCAACTGTAACGGCTATCACTGCATCTTGCATCTGTAATGTGAGTAAGAGAGAGGAGACAAAAGTGTTAAAAGTGTAAAAACAAACCCAATTTATGGCCTATTAATATTAAATTAGTGTCATGTCTTCACAAGAATTACTGTACGTGTTATCATTTTGAAAAATGTGATGTAGTATTAACACAACATACAAAACTACATATTACATGTACATATATGTCTTGGTGTAGCCATTGACAAAAGGTCTCAGAAAAGCTCATAAACATAATTGTAGACTGATCAAAATTACAGAAAATAGACAAAAAA
>NW_003549823.1:0-2620 GCF_000090795.2 Amphimedon queenslandica | reverse complement strand
GTTGAGTACTCTCTAACTACAGTAGTGGCCCTACTTGTACATGTATGCCTGAACACATTAATTAACTCATGCAAAAGAAGTGGTGACTGCATAAAACGTGTATTGTTTCACAAGTATACACTTTCAGTCAGAGAATGACTACGCAATACGGATCTGATTTATCACAGCAATTTACATTAAAAATTAAATATAACATGAATTAATAATTGCATAGTATTAAGAAAACAATTTTTTGTGATAAAAATATTAATAATAGATGTAACAGTGCACACGATTTTAGGAAGACCTAAGACTTTGCTTTGAGGTTTTAAAAATTAACATTACTTTTACCGTATTTGAGCAAAGCCCACTAAAACGAGAAAGATGTTGTCTGTACGGGGATAGGGTCGTCCAACTAATACTAAAGTTAAGTAGCCTAATCTTCATTAAAAGTGGGTGTGGTCACAATGAATTAAAATGGCGGCTATCAGCAAGTCTGGGCTTATTTGCAGCAAATGCTCAGCAAGATTAGACTAAACTGAGTCCAAATACTTCACTAGCAGTAAGATGGGTCATAAAGCACAACAATAGAGTGGCTCAGGGGCTGAGCCCTTCAATGTTTTACATTCTTCTACTTTGGTTTATCATTCTAGCTTTTGAAAAAGAATAACACATAAAGCTCCAGTTTCATAATAATTACTTGCATCAAATAAGACCAAATGAGAGTTTAATTTTAGCTGATAAAAATGAAACGGACATAACTCAGAAAGAACAAAAATACACAAAAAAGAAAGAGAGAAATAAAACAGATTAATGAACTATTAGGATTATATGAAGTCTAGGACTGTAGGAGAAGATATGTACATGTACATGTAACCAAACACTCATCTTTATTACAATGGTACATACAACACAATCACACAATGGTATTACAGTACACACATACAACGGTACTCTCAAACATCACACACATACCACCACATTTACAAAATACAGAAAAACAAAAAAAAGCAAAAATTATTAATCATAAGTACAAGTCAACAACGAGAAATAAAAGGCAGTTATTAGAGTTGGCCATGTTAATGTAAAATGTACTATATCAATATCAATCATCACAAAGTGTTGTCTGCTACAACATTTCTCTAAAGAATATTGTGTGCCACGACTGGTATCACCTGCATGTGTGTGTTACAGTAACTGTATTAAATGCTAGGTGTGAGAATGGCAGGACTGTTATTAAAACTGAAAATAACTAACAATCTTGTACATGTAGAAGCAGAATCTATAAATGTACATGCATACTTTAATCATTACTAGTTACTACTAACTCACAGTTAATGATGACTCTGCACTGCTAAACGATTAGATGATGTAACATTCAAAAAACTGGCAAGGAAATTTAGGCAACCTACAGTAGATAAGGGAGGAGCATAAGTGTACATGTTCAAATTAGAGTAGACTCAGAACAACTCATTTCCACCAAAATATGTCGCCATATAATGTGTATGGTAATAATAAATGTAAATTTTAGTTAAAATCGACTGACATGTAGGCTATTTCAAAGTTAACTATGTACATGTACAAGAATATTAAAGATAGGGTAATACTGATAGGATTGACCAGTATGAGTAGCGACAGCAAATAAATTGATTACTATTAGAAAAGGCTCTAGAATGATCAATTTATTCATGCAAGTTGCAAATGCAAGCCTGTGTCAGTAAATATTGTCATAATAGTGTTGAATAAAGTGAGAAGTATTGTATATAGTGTGAGTGCAAGTGCATGCCACTAACATAAACTGAGTGTCATAGTGTGAATGAACAGCAAAATTTATTTCAGGCTAAATGAGATAAATTTCATCAAAATTATAATTATTAGAAAATGATGGATTCAAAGTTTCACTTAAACGCATATTAAATGTGTACATGTAGACACCATGGAATGCATGTGATTATTAAGTCACAGCTTAGGCAAGCCTTGTATGACTTGTTGGATTAATTCATTTATTTATTTTGAGCATTAGGGTGCATAGCATACACATGCAAGGTAAAAGATGTAGGACATGTACACTTAAGGGCGTGAGTGGAGGGAAGAAAATTATACAATAAAATCAAGCTGACCTGTATCTGCAAAAGCATTGCACAGCTGAAAGCTGTACCATGCCATAGTCAGCTTTGTCCTTTAATTTATATCACACATAAAATTACATGCCATATTCAATAATTTTACTATGTAAAAATTAGATCACAAAATTTTGAAACCTAAATTTCTACCACATTAATTTCATACTATGGTGACGGCATTAACATAAATTTCTGAGTGTGCAATATTGGTACCTGTAATATCTGATACAGTAGTATGTGTAACTATATACAAAGATCAAGTGTTTATAATAATTAGCTCAGGCTACTGATATTCGCATCATGTGTGAATTTGGATGTTTACCAGTAGTTACACTTGGCATTGCTATTAAATTTTTCTTTCTCAAAACAATAATTATTTATAATTTATGAAGACAACATATGAACAAGATAATTTTGGTAAAAAACTTTAATTAACCATTGGCAATAGTTAGCCAACTACACTTACAGTCTGGTCATAAGAGACTTGCTTTTCAGTGATATACCTCACGTTTTTTATA
>NW_003549821.1:3134-4590 GCF_000090795.2 Amphimedon queenslandica | reverse complement strand
ACGCCCCCAGGTCGTTAAAAATATTCCTATAATTGATTTCACCACCTTGCATGTACAGCTGGGTTCTTATTAAGACCTATGAAGATTCTTTCTACCTTCTACTGCTTCTAGAAAAGTCTTTAGACAGTATCTCTATGTTCTTTCGCTGTTAGAAAGCTCATAACTTTGTTCCATGTTCAAACCGCCATTTTGTTTGCCGTGACCACACCCACAGTGACCCACTTACGTAGCGTGGGCGGATGGTTGCTAAGGCTTGTTATTTCTCCAATACAACGTGTATAGAAGAAATGAAGTGTTGACATACAATCAAATATATATCGCACGTGGGTGAAATCAATTATAGGACGACCTGGGGGCTACGCCCCCAGGTCGTAAAAAATAAATTTTTGTCAACAATATAGTTGGGTAATTTTAATCAAAGTCATTGTTATGTATAACAGTTACATTTGGTGATGTAGCATTTTTGCACTCAAAAAAGAAAAATCAAACAGTACACTTTGGCATAGACATCGTAACAGATCTGTATTCTTGCATGTAAACATAGACTTTGAAATCTTTTAAATAGGCCTCTAACCTCCTTATGACAGGTTTATAGTGTTGATTAATATATGACATGGCGGCTGTATGTGGACTTGTTTTTGTTGTCATTTGTTTTATTTTCAATATTGCATGCCTTCAGAGATAAAAAGTAAGTGTGGTAACTTTTGACATAATTTTTATGCTTCAATATCAGTTGTGAAAATCACTAAATCTAGCCCAAACTTAAATTATATTATAATACTGGGCTCAGCAATGTTGTATACCTGTATCTTCTTCTATTCTCATTCGTCAACTAGCCAATCAATGCAAGCAATATTCTGTAATCCAAGTCCGTTTCTTTCAAGTTAAAATATATATGCTTTAGATACGGGAATGGATGGTTTCATTGGGATACAGTCTTTGCTTTGACATCATATTATCAAAAACATGAATGGTATTATAATAATCCAAAACAAATAGAAAAGTAGTTATTATTATTATAATCTTTGATACATTCAATCAAAAACCATTTATAGGGAATCAAGGATTGGGTTTTTTATAATTGTACCAGTTGTGGTTGCCATTGATTTTGTCATTATTTTGATTGGTTCTGCTACTCCTCAATCAAAACTTGCTAGTTTTAAAGAAGTTGATGAAGAGCACTTACAGCAAACAAATGTAAGCATGCAGGGAATTTTGGGCAATGCTAAGGGTAACTCAACCCAATTTCAGGCAATTATGAATAAATTTATTGCTGATACCTTATAAAAAATATTTGTTAACAGGAAAAGAATAGAATACTGTATACTTCATTTTAATGTGCAGTCATAGGCTGGAATTGTTGTTTGGCTAGGCTTTTCATTTGGTTATAAAACTATACTTTAATCATTGGCTATCTTTATGGCATTTCATACATGCCGTGTCAAAGTCAAAATTT
>NW_003549821.1:0-2096 GCF_000090795.2 Amphimedon queenslandica | reverse complement strand
TCAAACAAATAAATCAAACAATTAAATAATCAGAGTACTAAAATAGATCAAAATAATCGAATGAATCACAACAAAATTTATGATAATAGAAAGAGAGAGGAAAAGAGAGGGAGTAAATTAATAGAGAAAAGAGAGATTGGTTGATTATCAAGCATTTATTTAAGTGTAAATTGGGCTGGGACTTTGGTATGACAGTGCAGAAATGGACAAATCACATGCATGATAAGTACAGTAATCATCAGAGACAAAGTGATCAAGAAAGTGAGACCAGAGAATTTCTCTAATTTTCATTTGATTGTTGAAAAAGACTGTGACAGATCAATTGGAGGGAGAGCATTCGAAAGTCTGGCAATTCTATTGAAGTAAGTGTTGAGAAGCATATTAGAGGGTGCATAGTGAAACAATAATTTAGCTTTGGAGTTAGAACGAGTGTTAAGAGAGGAGAATTTAATATAACTGGTAATATCAAAACTTGCATCTGGGTATTTTAGGGAGTGTATCAATAGCACCAGGTCAATGTGACAATGTATTCATGGAAGTACATGGAGGCATTAGATCTTGGTTGTGTAGAGTAGGAGGAAGCCTTATAGATTAGCCCCACCCAACAAAACTTTTGTTCAACAATCAAAGATGTGCAAGTTGCTGTTTTATTTCTGGTTTATAGCGCCGTTTATCTCCACCATAGAATCAGCTACAAAATCGACACTCCAGTTTGGATACATTACAACTATCACCGGTTCGTTTGTAGCTAGTGGAGGCAGACCAGCAGTTGATCTGGCACTGCAAATCATAAATGAGAGAGATGATATTTTACAAAACTACACACTAGCATATACTGATATACTGGACTCGGGGGTAACAATTTTCAATAATAATAATAATAATTTCTTATTTTTTTAAATTTCAGTGCAATCATACGATACCAGTAGCTGAAATTAGCCACTACTGGAATATACCACAGGTTTAACAGTTCATTTGATTGTCATGTATGCGCATGTACCACAATCCTGTACATGATTAGTGGTGCAAATGTGCAATTATATTAAGACAGGAAGTGCTGTATAAACCAATGGCCACCATTTACATAATGTTAGAATAGAAATTATCTCTATTCTTACATTATGTAAATGTCGGCTATATAGAAATTAAATTTTGAAGTGTAAACCCACCTTAAGAACAATCACAATGAGTTATTATACATTTGGTTGTGCTTGCATGTAATGTTTGCATACAATATGTCGCCATTGTACTAATGATTCTTTAATAGTTAGCTTATGCAGCAGCTGCTAATGTTTTAAATCAGTGACCGAACCAGATTTAGGAACTTCTTTAGCACTCTTGTCTCATTTCGTAATGTTGGTGAATCATTGGGACAATTAATGAGAGAGTTTGGATGGAGACAAATGTCAATCATTGCACAAGATGACCACCTTTTGTTCAGTAGAGTAAGGTTAAATAATACAAAAGATTAAATATTTTATGGTTTACAGGTGACTGATGAGCTAGCCAGTGTTATTTTTAAAAATGAAGGGTGGATATTAGACAGATATGATGTCTTATCAGGACATAACCCTCTTCCTTTCTTTGACAGAGTTATAGTTATACCATTTTGTATTCATTAGTATTGATTTAACTTTTTTAGAGTGAGGCCCAGAAATTCAGAATTATTCACATTAATGCATATCCTGATATTGCTTATCCAGTGTTGTGTGAGGTATGAATGATTCAGATAATTTCTCTATGTGTACCTGTACTTGTAGGCATATTATAGAGGAATGTTTGGTTCTAAGTATCTATGGATACTCCCATTATGGTATAATGCTGGCTGGTGGAGGTCTAATAGTCCTTCATCTTCTAATAATGAATCATGTACTGATGAAATTATGATTCAAGTTATAGATGGGAGTTTAGGCTTAGTTCCTGATGGATATTTGACACTTCAGAACAAATCAATTGTTACATTTTCTGGTCTGGTAAGTAGGTACAATAGACGTGATATTAATTTTAATTCCTGTACTTTATTATATAGACTTCAGTTGTGTATCTTTCAAACTACACTGATCTACTTACAAATGAGCCTATGTATGAAAACCTGA
>NW_003549819.1:2380-4598 GCF_000090795.2 Amphimedon queenslandica | reverse complement strand
GGTACCAGGAGAATCGCTCAGTGAAGGAGAGCCCATCTAAGCCATTTATAAGGCTGTACAACGTAAGATAAAAGATTTATAAGCGTTTAAAAATTATAAAAACGGCCACCATCTTGAAAAATCTACCTGAATCCTACATATAGGCTACCGCCTATATAATACATGCGTGGACAAATTTGCGAATTAAAAGCTGGCCTAATGTATTGATCAAGCAAAACCATCAAAATAAAGTACCGCTAAATCACACGACAGTCACATGATTTCAATTACCTGATTTAGTGACTCCAGAGTGAAGTACATGGCAGAGCAGGAGGTGGAGAGAGGCAGGTATTGCTGGGAGACTCTGTCAACTTCAGCCATTACAGTATCAGTCTCCTCCATCTTCCTCTGAACTTCTGGAGCCTCTTCCTTAAGAGTCTCAAGCTCAGTAATGATTCTAAAAATAGACACAACAAAGATTACATCATGTAATAAGTGTTACTATATTTAGATGTATTGTTACTATTATTAGTGATGATTCTAAAAATAAATACATTACATCATGTAATAGTTGTTACTATATTTAGATGTGTTGTTACTATTATTAGAAGTTACTACATGTATAATTAGAATTGGGGATACCTGTTGTCGTCTAGGATAGGACAGGGTTCAAGATTGGGTCGTAGCTCTCAACGTCCTAGAGGGATTGAGTATGAAATAATGAGTGTTTTCTGACAGGGTTCTTAGTTTTAAAAAAAATCCAAAAATATTCCAACGCTGTTGGAAAAAAGTCAGAAAAAATTCCAAAAATAAAAATAAAAATATTTCCATGATCTTGTAAAAAAATCAGAAAAAATTCCAAAAATAAAACGAAAATAATCCAAAAATATTATAACACTCATAATAAAAAATTCAAAAAAATTACAAAAATTAAATAAAAAAATATGAAAATATTCTTAGGCTGTTGAAAAAAAAATCAGAAAAATTTGAAAAATAATATAAAAATAACCTGAAAATATTTTTAAACTCATGATTAAAAAATCTACCGTATTTCCTTGAAATCTTTTCGCCCTCGAACTCTATTCGCCCTTGAATTATATCCGCACCATTAAGAAGGCTGAATGAAATAATATTCGCCCTTGAATTATTACCGCATGTTGCGCATGCGCAGTAGAAATAATACACGTGTTGCCCACGTGTGTTTACATGAGCATCCTCTTATCATAACCTTTGCAATGGCTTCTAAAAAAAGAAGTTTTGATGTGGCTTTTAAGCTAAATGTAGTTGAAGAGGCTAAGAAAACAAGTAACAGAGCAGCTGCAAGAAAGTTTTCTATTCTTAGCAATTGAACTATTAAAACTTATGAATTTACTTTATATTAAAAATAGTTAATAAAAATTGGAGTAGGTGTGGTTACACTTAAAATGGTGACTGGAGCTGAACTTAATAGTGTTCGCCCTTGAATACTATTCGCCCCTGTATTGTACCCGCAGTGCTCTTGCTTCTGAAATTAATAGTACCCGCGGATAGAATTCAAGGAAATACGGTAAAAAAATTCCAAAAATTGAATTTAAGAAAGCTAAAAATACTCCCATGCTCTCTGAAAAAATCAAAAATATTTTCAAAAACAAAAATAAATAATCTGAAAATATTCCCACTGCCAAAAAATCAGAAAAAATCGAAAAATATAGTAAAACTATTCTGAAAATATTTCTATGCTCGGAGAAAAATTATAAATAAATTCCAAAAATAAAATAAAGAAAATCTGAATAAATTCCCACACTCCTGCAAAAATTTTTAAAAATTCCAAAAATAAAATAAAATTCGAAAAATACTCCCACACTCATGAGAAAAAAATACAAAAAATTCCATAAATTAAATAAAAAGTATCCGAAAATATTCTAACGCTCTCGGAAAAAATAAGAAAAAATTAACTCAAACTTTATACACAACATAATGACAGGTACGTGTATATGTATCAGAAAATATTACAAAAATTGAGAATTCTCTACTTTTTAATCTTGGCGAAATTTAGCTAATGCCCCTGTACTATAGTACAGAGGATTTGACCCAATTTTTAAACAACTTTAAAAATTTATAAAAAATCTAAATTTAATTGGAATTAGCTCAAACTTTCTACACAACAAAAGAACATGTATATGCATCACTAAATTCCATATACACAATTAAAATCAGACTTTAACTAAAACACTCCTCTCTCTCTCTCTTACCTGAGCAA
>NW_003549819.1:0-2370 GCF_000090795.2 Amphimedon queenslandica | reverse complement strand
GTAGTTTTTAATTTGTCAATTTTGTGTACACGTGCATTACTGAGCATACACTGTACTCATTAATGATTGGCAGTTTTAACATTGACGATTCCACTTGCAGACTCTCAATTGCCAAAATAAAAAATGCCCATTAAAGTGCTATATGGTATAATGCAATACAAAAAAGTATTCCTCCCCAATAATACAGTATTCAGTGCCCACTACAGCATACTGTACCTGTGAGACAGTGGTTTCCTTCCCCGGTTAGTCGGTGGGTTACACGCTCCTACAAACTGTATCCTCTCTATTGTCACCCACGTGTGATCGGAGATCCTGCAAAATCTGCCGTGCTCGACAATCTGACGTAAGAACAATATTACTCTCTGAGTACCTTTAATTAGAAAAAACAATTTTTTTAAAGAAACATTAAAAAAGAGAATGATATCTCTCTAAAGTGTATTTGGATTGAATGGATTCACATAACCTTGTTATAACTTTATATTCACTAATTTTATTGTAAAATCAATACTCCTTACCATATTTGTCAAGGTCTGGAAGGTTAATCTCATCACAGAAGAGAACCAGCCACTTTCCGAGTTGAGAAGGAGCCATCACAACTCCATTGGGAGTCCTCTTGTACTCACAGTAATGATCAAACCTCTTTAATAATAGCTCAGGGGTAGTGGCTGATGAGACATTAAGACCAACAACCTGGAGAAAAATAGAAAGGGGAAAGAGAGTCAAACAGAAAAAACAAAGAAGATAACAAAGACATTTTCACATAGAAATATGCAAGCATAAAATCTCATTCATACAATGTAGTACATGCACTGTAATTCATAAATACATGTATGTGTGTACATCTACATACATATACATATAAAATCTCAACACAAGTAAAAATATAACACCATATAGATGTACATGTACATGTATGTGTGTCTGAGCTGAGTTAAATATTGACAAGTAATAAATATTGTATATTATACACTGTATATGTAGAATACATGTACATGTAAAAGTGCACGTATACAGCATTTAGTTTAAAAACTGTGTATTTTGAAGCTTTTCTCTCTCTTCCTCCGTTTCTTATGCTGCGTTTACACAACAGAAGTGGGCCAAAGTATGCTGAACCAGGCTGAGCTGGCCCTGCTGTACTAACCATGCTGGCCTGGTTTGGCCCAGCTCACTTCAACTCAGTTTGGTTACTGTTTACACTATCAAATGAAACTGTGCTGGCCCACTTTAAACAGTGTTGGCTCAGTTAAAAAAGCTAGTGTAAACACAGTACCATATAGCTTGACATTTTCGTGGGTCGATATTTTCGTGGTTTGCTCCTAGTGGGGCAATTCGTGGTTTAATTTTCGTGGTTGACAGTTTACATACCATATTTCCTCGAGTAAAAGCCGCGGCGTCTATTTCATTTTTCCATCTGTAGGAGGGAGGCCACTATACGAGGGCGGCCATTGTTCGAGGGCGGCGATTATTATTAATTGTGACCATAATTGACAAAAGGTACCTTATGGCTGGTAGTGAAATTTGTCTTTCTAGCCTAAGAAATCCAACTTCCTGAGCCCCATTCATCATAAAATTACTCCACAGGATGCAAAAAGTTACCATGAAACTTTTAGAAACAATGATTGTCTAACAAAGCACTCACAGGTTGATATTTTCCATTATAACAATCATTTTTAAAATCCGCCATAAGGGCCCTTTTGTCAATTATGGTCACAATTGTCATTAATTTTAAATTAATTATTAATTTTTACGATTAATACTCTTTTTAAACAAAATAATTCAATCTTCATCATGTCAATTACTACTCTACTACTTCCAGTTCCAGGTCTGAAGAAAGATCACTCTCATGTTCTACCTCAGGCTGTAGGAGTTTAGATGTTCCCCAGTGTCTTTGCATTATGAGCTACATGTACTTCTCCTTCCTAGGGAGTTTTCACGAGTTGTGTTGGCACTTGTATGATTTCAATTTAATTTCAATTTTTCTGTACTTATAATAAGAGAGTTTTTTGGTATGATAACTTGAGCTACCAACTTCACGTGGCTGGATAGAAAGCTGCATTTCTTGTACATAGCTGCCCTAACTCACATCATTTTTGGTCCACTCAGCCGGATAACTCACTAGTATCCGGCATAAAACCAGGTTAGTCGGCAGGTCAAGAGTGCACAGTTCTTGTCCCTCTTCTTATTTACAGTCCTCTCTAATTAATGCCCGTCACAGCCACTACTTCTAACTATGGCTCTATCCAGTCTACATAAGAAGCGAGGAGCTGCTAGAAGTTCTATTACTCGACTAAACAATCGACTCAAAGATCTTGAAGCGGATCCTGAAGTACCCGGTGCATCAGACCGTGCCAAGCATTTACTCTCGAAGCT
>NW_003549817.1:2989-4601 GCF_000090795.2 Amphimedon queenslandica | reverse complement strand
ATCCTACTCGTGACGCAATTCTACTCTACATTGTACTTTCAATGTTATTATATAAGAATTACGGATCACCTTACAATGTAGAGTAGAATTTGCGTCACGAGTAGGATTTTCATTTCGTATTTTTGTTGGTCGTTCGGAATCCTACTTAATCTTGTTTTTTTAAATTTTTTATGTTCTTGTTTGTGTTAATTTTTTTATAATATTCATAATATTTCTTTAGTTGCCATTGTGATGCTTGTTGATTTTACACAAACATTAATTTTCTTTATTATTATTATCATTGTTATGACTTTACATCATTTATGAGAGACAGCATTGAATAGACATGCTGAAGGAATATCAACTATCCTGATGACAAGTGAAATTAATACTAGTCTTGATACAAGTCCTTGTTCAAGAAGCTGTGAGCTGAGAGTGTCCATCTTCCCTGCAATGTTGCAGCAGAATGCAGCTATTCCTGTTCTTCCAGGCTGTTGTCATTCATATTATCATTGCATATCATACATTAATTAATTGTTTGTTTTTTTTTAATAAAATAAATCACACACTTGATAAAACAGTAACATGTAAGATTAATACCTTCTTTTAGCTGGAAACCTCCACTAAAGTATTGCAGTAGTTGATTCCAAGCATAGCTTGGTAAAAAAATTAATTGCTTCTTCCAGAGCTGCAGATCTCTAGATCTGAGCATGCGCGACCACACCCAAATTTTGGAGCACATGCTTCTTTAATTAACAAAATGGCGGCATGCAGCTAAGATGGCTCGATCCAGCAGCCACAGTGCCACTTTTTCCTTACTTGAAGAATGATCTGATGGGACATGGACCTGCGCATAGACTGTTGGAGTAGATTGGTGTAAGAATTATCCTTGTAGCACCAACTGATACTGAGATACACACCGACAACTGGATTGACAGGACTTCTTGATGATGATGATGATGAAGATGAAAAAGGTGGCTGAACAAAACGGCCGGTTCGCCGATTTTTGGCTTTTCTCTTAGACAGGGCCTAGAGCCACGCTATTGGTACCAATGGAGTCCTCTGGTCAAGATAAGGTCCTCTATAAAGTCTGGTAAGCATAGGAGCTCGTTTTCCCGGTATACCAAGGCTGCAAAAGTCGTGGCAGCCATTTTGAAGTGGGGTGAATCCTACTTAGTAACGCTACCGCGTTACTAATAGTACAGGGACTTTGACCAAATTTCACCAAAAATGAAAAGTAGAGAATTCTCAATTTTTATGATATTTTCTGATGCATATACATGTACTTATGTTGTGTAGAAAGTTTGAGCTGATTCCGATCAAAATTAGTTAAAGTTACTCAAAAATCGGGCCGAAGTCCCTGTACTATAGTACAAGGACTTTGACCAAATTTCGCCAAAAATGAAAAGTAGAGAATTCTCAATTTTTATGATATTTTCTGATACATATACATGTACTTATGTTGTGTAGAAAGTTTGAGCTGATTCCGATCAAAATTAGATTTTTTATGATTTTTTAAAGTTACTCAAAAATCGGGCCAAAGTCCCTGTACTATAGTACAGGGACTTTGACCAAATTTCGCCAAAAATGAAAAGTAGAGAATTCTCAATTTTTATAATATTTTCTGATGCAT
>NW_003549817.1:0-2222 GCF_000090795.2 Amphimedon queenslandica | reverse complement strand
TTCCAAAGAACCAACTCTAGCGCAGTGAAGACTAGCTCTTTCTTGTAACTGAATAGTGCATCATGGAGCAGAAAGACAGGGCTTTGATATGAATATGATGAATTGTTTGCCAGTTACTTTGTTACTGAGCGAAAATAGGTAAACGACAATACATGGCGTCTATGCAAACTTGCATGTGTTCGAAATTTCTACTAACAAATTATTATAAAAACACAGCTAGCAAAGACGGATCTCTATGAAAGTTGCTACAGCTGTAGAGGAACATCTGATCTACAAGATAAAATTATTGCCACTGGCTTCTGATCACTGAACTGTGAGAAAAAGTGCTCGAATATCGATGGTGTGCGATAGTAGGTTGCTGACTCTAACAAATTTTGCAAATTTCGCAGATTTTTTGTGATTCGCGAAATCAAATTCCTTGAAAATCAATTTAATACGGTGCAAGATGGCAAATTAGTGGAAAAAGCCTACTATTATTTGCATCTACTAATTTTAGCGAAATCACCAAAAAGTCATGTTTAGCATTACTAATTTTAGCATTTTTAACCAAATTAACTATAAACAATAACCATTATAATGAATAATAATTATTTTGGCGTCTATTTAATTTAGCAATTTAAAGCTCTCTCGCTAATATAGCTAAATTTAGTAGACGCTAAAAATAGTAGGCTTAAGGTACCTCTCGACGCCATTTTATTAATTATAGAAGCATATGTGCTCCACCCGATACGTACCGGAAATAATTTATAATAGTATTGTAGAACATACTGAAATGTTTCTGAAATGTAGTTGTACAACCCTTCGTGACCTGCTCATGAGATAGCATAATACCGTATAGGGGTTTTATTTTGTTGGTATAAAATTTCGCGAATTTGTTCAGATTTGCCATTTGTTGGTATAAATTTTCGCAAATCTTACCTTCTGCAGCCATTTTTACTAGTGTGCCACACCTCTTTTGTGGAATTTAATTTCACAAATTTAATGAAAACGCGACATTTGCGAAATTTATTACCAGTGAAATATAACCCCTATACGGTATACAAACATAAGCACGTGGGTGAAATCAATTATAGAACAACCTGGGGGCTACGCCCATAGGTCGTTAAAAAGGTGGCGGCCGGTTTGCTGATTTTTCACTTTCCTCCTAGACCAGGTCTAGAGCCACGCTAATGGTACCAATGGAGTCCTCTGGTCAACATAATGTCCTCTAAGAAGTCTGGTGAGCATAGGAGCTTGTTTTCCCTGTATGAGCAAGGCTGCAAAGTCGTGGCAGCCATTTTGTTTGGGCCGGGGTGAATCCTACTTAGTAACGCTACCTCGTTACTAATATTGCAGGAAATTTTTAATAGTTGGCAGGCTCAAACTTTCTACATAATCAATTTGCATCAGAGAACCCAATGAGGACCAATACACATCTTAAATTATGATAATATCCTAACCGGTATCAGAGAAGTTGCATCTGACATTACTGCCGAACACTCTGTCTCCAATTGAGAAGAGTGCGATTTCAGCTCTGAGAACTGATCTTAGCTAGAGCGATGACACCCAGCTATCCTCGGACCGTCGAACTCCTAGGTCAAGAATGGGTAAAGATCGAGATCAGGAACAGCCCTCTGACTCGTCCACTATCACCGTCGTCCTTCCAGATAGGGGAACTGGATCGTAGAATTGACTGTTGACAACAAATTCAGGTTGGGGAGTCGATACTCCAAATATCTTTGTGAATGAAATAGGTCAAAGACCTTCCTCTCTCTCAACAGTATCAACAACAGTCGTCACTCGACTCACTCGTGACAAAAATAATAAAATGGTTGTATTTATAGTTTGACAATCCATGAATAATAATTATTAATAATCACTAATAATCGATAATTAATCATCAGGAATCTTGAAGATTCCACACAAGAGGCCAACACATTTTGTAATATAGCTCTTCAATAAAGACACTGATTGACTCTGTAAATGCGGGACAACACAGCTTATACATCAAAGATAACATGTACCTACCTAATCTGGTTAAAATGACCACTTTCAAAAAATATAAAATACACTCAAGCATTCAGAGAGCCACCATTTTAGCCAAGAGCATGGCACACAGGATATGACATCATCCTTTGATCTTGTACAGCTTTAATTGGAAACCGACTTCCTGTTTCTTATCCATGTGTGTATGTAGTATCTATGATCTAATGTGACGAGAAAAGTGTACGAACCGGGTGAAA
>NW_003549816.1:3041-4604 GCF_000090795.2 Amphimedon queenslandica | reverse complement strand
ATTAAGATGTCAATACTGTTGTATTGCAAGTTTTGAATCAATTAATAAGTGGTGAGTATATATAACTTTTAAAGCAATATTATGAGACCCAGCATTATTTTTAAAGCAATATTATGAGACTCAGCATTATAAATAGTCTCTTTTTATTTTAGCAATAGAAAAGGGGACACCAACTTTAAAAGAGGTATTATGCACAACTTATTATTATTATATATTTATAATAATTATGTCCTCTCTCTCTCTCTCTCTTTCTAGTTTAATGGTTCACAGTTAGTCTTTGGTCAATTGTTTGATGGTCTCATTCAGTTCTCTCAAAATTTATCGCCTCCTCTGTCACTGGTTCATATTTTATCTCACTGCAACGTTTTCTTTTTGATAGTTCAACAATTCTTTCCTCCCTCTCCTCCAAAATGTTAGTAGTCATTGAAAATCTTTATATTAAAATATTTCCTCTATCTCCTCATTCTCCTTCGATTAGCTGCTTCTCAGCCTGGTTTAAATGTTTCCTTATCACTTATTAGAAAGTTGGATCGTTCATTAATTACTAGTAAACTCCAGCAATTTCATCACTTGTTAATATCAAAGAGGTAGAGAGGTGCCCCCTATTTAATTTTAAACTGTATTACTTTCATTTTCTTAGTTCACAATTGCCAACTAGTGATCTAATGGATTCAAGACTGCCCTCCATTGCTGCTGAAGCTATTACCAGTGATGATCAAGGTAGCAAAAATCTTATCAACAAACTTATTAACAAAAGTTACCATTTTCATGCACTGTAGGTAAAAAGAGCTTTGAAGCTTTAGAAGGACACATAAGAAACAATAAAGTAAATAAAGTTTCTTATTTTTTAGTATTTATTATATTTTAGGAGAGACTAATGAGGGAGTGTCTTGATGCCTCTGTGTCTCAATTTGATGTTGTTAGATCCTGCACACACTTAAATGGTAGACCATTTATTGATTTGTTTGAATTAGAAATGAACTGGGAAGGTAAGTACCAAGTAAACAGAAGATATATCATTAAGAAAGAAAAGTATTGTTGTGTAATAAAATTAAGCAATCTAGTGTATAGAATAACTTTTATTTTACCTTTATTGCAAAGGATTAGATGTGTAGCATGATGATTATTATTTTGCTATTTTTATAGCTGTACTGAAGACCGAGCTACTGCTGAGTCAAGGTATCTACAAGAGAGTATTGCTGAGGTGGGAAATGTCTTCTGAAAGCTTGAGTGAAGATGATAATCAACTTGTAGCTCAAATAAAAGAGCTCATAGCATCATAAAAAGACATTCCTTTTTTATATTTTTTATAATAAAAATAATAATACAAAAATTTACTTTGCCTATGAGTGGGCGTTAAAATTTAATTAATTATTCAGTTGCCAATGGTTACCACATAACAAGATATACACTAGCAGCACTGCACACAGCAAAGAGACAGAAATGAGTAGAAAGGGCCAGCTCGCCCAGCTACATAGATTACAGGTGAGACTTTCCCCATTATTTCCAACCTTCTTACTTGTATGTGTAGGAAGATGAGAGGATCCGGGCACAAGAGGAAGA
>NW_003549816.1:0-1983 GCF_000090795.2 Amphimedon queenslandica | reverse complement strand
GCCAAACTGATCAATATACTACCCAGTAATAGCAGAGAAATACTGCACACGATGAAGATTATCATCACTCACATAGAGTTTGTCTCCTACTACCAATAAACCAAATGGACTTTGAAGCTGACCATCACTGTTGCCATTTGTACCAATAGTTCGTGTCTTATTCCCATCTTGACTAAAAACCTGTACAAAGCCACTGCTATTACAAGCAAACACATCACCATTAGCATGAACAGCAACACCATATGTATAATTCCCAACAGGATAATTACTTAAGTTAGTAAGTGAGGCATAATTCTTTGATGCTTTTGCATATAGATAATAAGGACTACCTTTAATATGATGACCTCTTATAGTGACTGATAGCAGGTACTGCCCAATACTTTGAGGTGTGCATGAGATTGTGGCTGTCTTGTTATCATTAGCTATAACAACTCGACCCTCCTCTTTAGCCTCATCACTTTTGACAAAAGAGGTTTTTAAATGAGTAGTAGCTTTATCCAGAGACAATGGGCTATCAATGGCTAGCTTGAATTTCCTTTCCTTCCCTACTGTTGCCAGTGGAATAGCTAACCCAGATTCAATAGAATAGCAATCAGGATCAACCTCAAAAACACCTCCAAACCTATTGATCTCATCGCTTATGCCAGCAGCCTCCAACTTTGTTAGTATTACCCCATCCTCCTCTATCTCACGAGGGTGTTCTTTTGATGCTTTTAAACATCTCTCCAATTGATCAGTGATTAATTTCTTAATGCTTAGGACTTCACCAGAATCCACACACTCACTCACAGATTGGGCCAGTTGGCAACCAAGCAAAACTCCATTTTCAAGCCTTTGAAACTCATTCAACTGCTTCTTAACCGACTCTTTCTTAGCACTAGCAATCTCTTCTGTCTCTGCAAGAAGAAACCTACGACGTTCTTCTAAAACGGTTTTGAGTTTTGTAAATGTTTCCTCAATTTCTTTTTCAATCTCTTCCTTGCGTGTGTCTATCTGTCGTAGCATTTTCTCTCCATTAGCAATTGAATCGGTAAAGGTACCTGGAACTTTAGCTTCATTGCATTTTGCTGCACTTTCCTTGAGAGATTCACGAGCTGCCTCTCCTACTTTAGTGTATTCAATACGAGTGTGATCTTTATGAGTTACAATGAAACAATCACGACAGACGAGCATCTCACAGTCTTGGCAAAAAAAACCTAACGATTTCATAATCATGATCAGCACAGGGTGTTGGCTGACGGCTAACAAAGGAGGAACCTCCTTCAACTCTCTTACCTCCTAGCTCGATTAATTCATGGTGGACAGTTTTCTTCATTCATTTGTGGCCTTTCTTGCAAAAATCACACAAAAACAAGCAGCATGAACAGCAAAATGCTACGGCAGCGTCATCACTTGATGATGTACATTGGTCACACGGGATGCTGTCCTTGCTGCTTATCTTCTCCCTCACGGTAGCCTCTAAGACCTTGTGGGCCAACCAAAGATTCTGAGTCAGACCATTAACTTTACCTGAAGGTAATGGGGCATTAGCGTCACAGGTGGGGCACTTTAATGACTTTTCTTCTCTTCCTTGCTCCTCTTTGACTTTTTCGAGACATTTCATGCAGAAGGAGTGAAGGCATGGAAGCATAAGTGGGTCAGTGTAGTACTCTGAGCACAACCCACACACAAGAGGAATAGGACACTCTTGGATTTCCACTTTGTTGTCAGCCATTGGTAGCTATTCGATAAAGTCTTCAACGTAATCTTCAGTCTCAGATCTCTGCTTCTTTGGATTCTTATTGTCCTGCTTGCAGTGCGTCAAATTTCCTTGACCACCCTGTCTATATAGATCTACCTCTAATCTATCCAGGGATTTCACCAAGTTAGAGTACATTATCAATGATCGTACACCATCAATTTTCGGACACTTGTTTTAGGAAAACTATACATTGCCATCTCATGAAACTGCAAAGTATTATAGCAATAGTTATCCTTTATTTG
>NW_003549812.1:2316-4615 GCF_000090795.2 Amphimedon queenslandica | reverse complement strand
TACGTATACATGTTCTTATGCTGCGTAGCAAGTTTGAGCTGATTCCGATCCAATTTGGATTTATGAATTTTATAAGTTGTTCAAATATCAGACTAAAGTACTGTACTATATATAGTACAGGGACTTTGGCCAAATTTTGTCAAAAATGAAAAGTAGAGAATTCTTCAATTTTATATTTTTCCCTGATACATATACATGTTCCTATGTTGTGTAGCAAGTTTGAGCTGATTCTGATCAAAATTAGATTTTTTAACAAATTTTTAAAGATTGGACAAAAGTCCCTGTACAAGGACTTTGGCCAAATTTTACCAAAAATCAAAAGTTACAAATTCTCCCTTTTTATAACTGTTCTTGATGCGTATACATGTTTTTATGCTGCATAGCAAGTTTGAGCTGATTCCGATCGAATTTGGATTTTTTATGGATTTTTCAAGTTGTTCAAAAATCAGACTAAAGTCCCTGTACTATAGTACAGGGTCGTTGGCCAAATTTTGTCAAAAATGACAAGGTGAGAATTCTCCCAGCTTTATAACACTTTTTAGTACATATAGATCAGTTGGCACTAAGTATATTCATAGAATTTTAAGTACGTGTGTATATTTATTGTGATACCGTAAATAAAGTAAAAATTTTCATGCCTCCATTTTAGAGTCCTAGTTCCAATGGTTGTCTATGGAGCGATTGTGAAAAGAGCTTATTCTACAAAAAGTGCTGTGTTTATTCGTGACAGCAATCTTGCTACTGTTTACTGACCATTAGGTATTATTATACATGTACATGTACATGTACATACACGTATGCATACTTGTAATATAATGGTATTCCTTTATGGCAATTCAATCTCCATTTGGCAGATATTACATAAAGCAGCTTTTAAAGTTGTATCACAGACACAGACTAATGATGATGAAGCTGAAGATGATGAAAAGCAAGAAGCAAAACCTCCCCCTCCTGTCCCTGATCCTGTCATTGTCTCTTCCTCTAATTTAATAGGTTTTATCGGTCATATTCCGTTTATTTTTTATCGCCTCTATGAGACCACACCCCCTGGAGTGGTTATGGGTCTGGCTGGACGTCAATGGGAGGTAGAGTAGGTGTGGCAGTTATGGGACATTTACTTATAATTTTATATTTCTTAATACTGTATTGGTAGATTTTGTTCAAAATTTTTTTTGAGACTTACAAATGTTCTATCTTTCAGAGAATATTAAAGTTGTAGTCTATATTTTGTATGTTTCATGGCAAGGAGCTAAAAGTAGTATTTTGGTAAATGATGCAATAATGAGACAAAGTGCTGAATACGAGACAGTTATGAGACACCTTCAAAACTTAATTTTAAAACTTTTTAGAATCCGGGCCAAGCTTTGAGGTCATTCCCAATTGCTTATGCTACATATATTAACATTATTTTAGTCATAATTCACATGCTTCAATTAATAATGTTTCAATAAACACAGTATATTCACATTACTACTGGTCCTGGCAGTCTTTGCAATAATACAGATCAGGAATCCTTCTCTTACTTCTTATATTTGTACACTTGAGATCATACCAACAATTACAACCATCACAACAAATCCAAATGTTGCTTTCATCACTGTCATCCAAGTATGCCAACCCACATTTAGGACATAAACTGTTTTCCTCTTCACTATGCAATGAAACTTCCTCAATCCTTTCACAAAGTTCTGTTTCATCATTACAATTTCTATGTTTCGAATTCTTCTCTTGCTGCTTCTCTTGTTTTTCTCTCTCCTTTTCTTTCAGCTTCCTTTGCTTTTCTCTTTGCTTTTCTTCCTTTGACTTTTGCTTCTCTTCTTTTTCCTTTAATTTCTCTCTCTGTTTTACTTCTCTCTTTCTTTGTTTTTCTTCCCTTTCTCGTTCCTTTTCTCTTTTCTTCCTTTCTTTCTCCTCCTTCTTTAACTTTTGACTTTCCTCTCGCTCAGCAGCTTGAACTTCTTTTTCATGTTTCTGCTGTTTCATTTCTTCTAAAACATCATTTAGATAAACCGTTTTACTGTTAATGCCTCTTCTTTTAGGCTTCTTCATTGAAGCTTCAGGAAGAACAAGAATTTTGTCAAGAGCTGACTCTGCAGAATTAGAACTATTAGAGATAGATAAAAGTGATGCAGAGGTAGATAACACAGGTGTTGAGGCAGACATGATTGGCACTTCCATAGACAAAAGTGGCACAGAAAGAGATGGAGTTGGAGCTGAGGTTGACGAAAGTGGTGCAGAAATATTGCTTATTGAATCACCTGAAGTAACTGATAATGACTTAAAAGGATGGTTGATCCTA
>NW_003549812.1:0-1076 GCF_000090795.2 Amphimedon queenslandica | reverse complement strand
TGATTTTTGAGGACATGCAGCCATTAAGCCTCGGTTAACCTAAACAGTATAGATTATAAACTAGTATTTTCTTTGAAGCATTAGATATATCACTTACATACAATGCCAGTCACATTAGAGACAGAAACAGGCTGGAACAAAGTCTCAAGATGCCAAACACTCACACAGACTCGAGCAGACAACACACTATAGGACCGTAGTAACTCGCAACGTGGTCATTATTAGTAATTATTACCTTAGTAGGCGTGATTTCAATAAATAAAATTTTAGAAATTAGTTTTTAGTAAAAAGCTGCGTTTATTCAAACTATCTGTGCAAGAAAATTATAAGTCAGGTAGCAAAGAAATTGTAAGCAAGAGCTTGTTTCAATTCAAAGGTTTGTCTCATAATGTGATCTGTCTCATTACTCACGCATATACTCTACTACTCTTTATGTGGAGACAGGCATGACTGAGGGGCAGGGCCTGTCAAAGGAGGGGAGAGGAGAGGGGGGTATGACTACCCTGGACAGTTAGGAGATGTAATGAAGGAGTCCACTGTTATTGCTTATATTTTGTTAAGGTAGAGAGAGAGAGAGAGAGATGGAAATACATGTACTAGAACAAAAAAATTTAAAAAATTATTTAGTGTAGGGTTGAGCCTCTGTTGGATTCGAACCTATGAAATGAATTCAAACAAGCCCCTGTAGGGTTGCATCACCATTGAAACACTAACATGTCAACCCTACACTGCAGGTATGAAATGGCCTATAGCAGCACTGATGAGTATTGCTATCAATGCTAGTGTGGTAATTAAATGATTGAATGAGCATTATGGTAAATTTTGTGCATGCCTCCAATTAAGTTTAAAGTAATGATGATGATTGGACAATTATACCTGCAGTGTAGGGTTGACATGTTGGTGTTTCAATATTGATGCAACCCTACAGGGGCTTGTTTGAATTCACTTTATACTTTCAAACCAGCAACCCTACAGGGGCTTGTTTGAATTCATTTCATAGGTTCGAATCCAACAGAGGCTCAACCCTACACTAAATAATTTTTTAATTTTTTTGTTCTAGTTTCCATCCTCTTTTA
>NW_003549807.1:2960-4630 GCF_000090795.2 Amphimedon queenslandica | reverse complement strand
TATAAATAGCCAGCCATTAGGACATAACCCTGTCCGCTCCTTGTACACATACATTGTACTTCTTTTTTACACTGAATGATCCTTAATTACACTGGATCAATCACTTTTGAAGTTTTTTTGCACACTTGAAGAAAAATTTTATCAACAACATTCAAAATCTCTAAAAATAGGAAATCTCTGAAAGTAAAGTAGGACCATTATGTATCAAGGAAATAGTGCATTTGAAGACGATTTTTTAAAATCATTGCGGTAAAATCATGGTGGTATCAAAAGTAAACTTAATCATAAAGTAAACTTAATCATGGTGGTATCAAAAGTCAGACACTCCTTAAAACATTATCTACTAGGCAGATTGCCCAATTAGGCACAATAGAAGTAACTAGTTTTGAGTCAAAATGCATGCAATTTCTGCTTAATTAATGTACTTTAAATGTATTTTACATAGGTGCTCACTAAAAATTATTGAAGAGGAGCTTACATGCACAACAGGCAATGGTACATTGACTCTAAAAATAGTAACACAGGAATCACAATGTTTTAGTTTCTTTTCTCTTCTCTAACAAAGAAAGAAATAATAAAATAGCAAAGATAAGTTTCTCAACAACTGCAACACTCTTGGCTAAAAATAAACCATTACAGATTGCACGGGAGACCTTAGCATAACAAACATGGTGCTTATAAGATATTATTAAATAAAAGAAATCTATGATTATAGAGGGTAAAAAATAGTGCTGTTTCCTTCCTACATAATGGTGTGACTGGGCACATTATACACATTGTACAATTTGACCTATCCATATAGGCAGAAATTAGTGCCAAGCACTATTTTGTCCCCAAAATACTATAAGGAAGAATTAGTGCCTGGCTGCCTGCTGCACTATTTTGTCCCTACAATATTATAGGGAAGAAACAGTGCTTTCTGCAGTATTTTGTCCTACATTATGGAATTAGTGCCTTATGCAATTTTTTGTCACAATTAAAGTGTATAGGGGGCAAAAAAGTGCAGCAGGCACTAATTTGGTCTTATTGTACTTTAGGGAAGATTTAGTGCTTGATGCACTTTTTGTCCCTACAATATTACAGGTAAGAATTAGTGATTGATGCACTATTTTACCCCTATTTTATTTGGGGGAATTTATTTGTTAAACAAAATACATGTTATTCACATAATTACACATTTGCCAAAGCCCGATCTATAAAGATAAGTTTGATTTGATAGAGGGAGATGTGTGTTTAAGATAATTTTAATTGAATAATGATGCTTTTGAAATTACTGAGATTATTTATCATTCAATTTGTTAATAACCTACATAACTTCCTGTTTTTTATGGTCTACATATGTCACTATCATTAAAAAATAACTAACTGGTTTTAAATTTTACTTTTTGTTAATTTAAAGTCACTTTAATATATGTCATGCATTGTATATTATTTGTACTAAAAGAAGAGGCACTCATGTCTTAAATGTAAGTGGACAAAAAGTGCTAAACAGATAATGAAATGGTATGAAGTGACATTACAATAGTCAAAGGAAGGGATAGTTTTGTGGGCAGTATTAGAAAAAAAGGTACATGGAGATAAAGGAAGATATGTCTTTGCTACAGGAGAATGATTCTACAACTATTGGAGATGTTGACACTTTATCATCTTTATCTATTCAAGATACCATC
>NW_003549807.1:0-2266 GCF_000090795.2 Amphimedon queenslandica | reverse complement strand
ATAGTACAGTATAAAGTTTTTGAGGAATTTAAATTTGGCAAATCAATAAAATTTAGTGATTGGCAAATTTTAATTTGGCAAATAAGTGGCCAAGTGCAATTGAGTAAGCATACCATGGCTGAAAATGGCAGATTATTATTTTGATGAATAGCTATCAAAATGCCAAATTTAACTTTCCTTCTCTACAGTACATTCTGTAAATAACAAATAATGCTTAAGGTTACAAGTATAATTTCAATGCTGTGTGCTACTATAAATAGACTTTTCCATATAGGGGTTATTCCTTGCCGTTAGTATAAATAGTAACAATGTATTTATGTGTAGTGAGGAAGACTCGACAGTGTGAACCAGCGTTTGTCCTCACGATTGGATTATAAACTAAAATTCTCCAAAATAAAAATAAATAAAATACATCTATATTCAACAAGCATAACAGTGTAAAAATATTCCTATAATTCATGTCATCACCTTGCATGTACAGCTTGATTCTTATTAAGATATATTAAGGTTCTCTCTACCTTCTACTGCTTTTAGAAAAGTCTTTCGACAGTATCTATATTTTCTTCCGCAGTTAGAAAGCTCATAACTTTGTTCCATGTGCAAACAGCCATTAATTTTTTTGCCGTGACCACATACACGTAGCGTGGGCAGGCGGTTGATTAGGCTTGTTATTTCTCTAATACGTGTATTGGAGAAATGTAAGTATTGACATACTATCAAATATTATATTGAACGTGGGTGAAATCAATTATAGGACGACCTGGGGCTGCACCCCCTTTTCATAAAAATTAATTTTGAGCTCACCTGCATATGTACACTTATGTGTAAATGTACATGTAAATATGTCTTTATCCTATACATTATTTTCCTTGAGCAGAAAATAAAAAATAAATACATGTAAGTATGTTACATGTACAATAAACAATTAATTTTGATGTCCTACTTGTACACGTAAATATTCTATACATCAGTGACTCCCAGTTTAGGATCTTGTACTTTTGTACTACCTACAATCCATGTACATCATTAATTAATTAATTTATTATATTTCAATCACACCCACAATAAGACCAAACCTACTTGTATGCAAGCCTCAAGAAAAGCTTTAAAAAACTCCACACTAACACCTTTCTAATAATGATTTTTAAATAATATTTTTCAGTTTAATTTGTTGCTACTTGATGAATGATTGACAGTAAAACTGAGAAAAAGTTAAGCCTGATTCACACTGCTGTAGTTAACTTTCAGTAACGCCATCATAATCCATTCACACTAGGTAGTTAATGTTCCTATTTGCTGTAATGTAACAGAATGTTTGAGTAGAACTCCATTCCATTTACAAACGACTAAGGTAAAAATCTAGCCAATGAAAATCATTCAGTCACGTGTAGCTATATCATTATTCATTAATATGCAAGTACAACAAAATGGCCGAGTTTGACGAATCTCTTATTTCGTGTGTAAAGGACTATCCTTGTTTATAGAATTCCAAAAGTGCAGATTTCAGGATTACATGGAAAAAAGAGAATGCATGGGAAGAAGTGTCCAAGAAACTGGGTTGTCCTGGTTTGTATTATTACAACTAAGACAAGAGAGGGAGTTTATCTTTAGTGTGCTAAAACCGAGGCTAAAAATTAGGTTTGCATGATTAGCTAGTAACCCTTCACTGATCATTCAATTTCTGTGTCTCTGTCCATACATTTTAGTGTAATAATAGGTTCTTTAATGTTGGTTCCTTTAGTTTATTTGGTTGCATTATTATTATAATGCTATAATAATTATTATACTATTATGGTACAGGATATCATTGTCATTATTATTTTATTAGTTGAAGTCGCTTCAAAGAGATGGAAAGTGTTACTTGAGCGTTATACAAAAGAGCACAAAAAGGCTAAGAAACCAACAGGAACTGGAACTGATGAGGTGAAGGTGTGGGAGTTTTACCACCTGATGGACTTCTTACAGGATTTTGTCAAACACAGGAGGTATATATAGAGTATTTTCATCCCACTTAATAAGCTTTTTAGTACTGTGACAAATATGCCAACTTTTAACACTCCTAACGATGAGTTAAGATTTTCCCCAGGGGCGAAAAGTACTCAGTCAAATGATAAAACTACATCTAGCAGTGCAGCTGCATCATCAGATAATGACAAAGTAAATGTAACAGAAAAGCATAAGTAAGGTGCATGTGTAGTTATTTTTAGAAATTTACTTTACATGTACATGTAGGATAACAATAAAGACAAGGCAAAAAAGAGACAAA
>NW_003549806.1:2717-4636 GCF_000090795.2 Amphimedon queenslandica | reverse complement strand
ATAGCAACAATCAATTTGTTTCCATGGTATTTAATTGAACTTCTTTATTAGTTTTATCACCGCGAATATTAGCAGCCGCGAATATAACCCGACACTGCTAGATTTAATAACTCACACAATCATTAATTTTTATTCACTTAAAACATTTCCATGGAAACAATTAAATCTATAAAATATTTTTTGAGCCCCATTCACAATGTTTACTCAATACAGACAAAAATAATTAATTTACATATTATGTATAATTATTGTACACTATCATTATCTTCTATACTATTATTAAAGATATCACTAATCCCATTAAAGTCCAGATAGCCAGCCAATGGCTCAATGAGTGCATTGATTGATGATACTAAATCACTGAGCACTGGCCTATCATCAGGAGACTCAGACCAACATGAAGTCATCAGGTGAGTAACTATAATATAAGGATAAGGAATTACAAACTCTACTACAATGATACATATCATTAGTTTTAAATCAAAGCACAATGACAAACCCAGTACATGCCCATGGGCATGCTGCCAAGGCAAGTCTATTACATACATTTCTTTTGAGCAGGCTTCACCACGTGGAGCTAGTAGTCTTCCTCCAGTATCAAGAAATTCAACTACTCCTACTGGATCTAGACCAGGATAAGGTACTCTACCAAGACTGAACACTTCCCAACACAATATACCATAAGACCACTGTAAAATTAAAAATAGTAGCGATATCAATATTTCTAGTTACTGTATATAACTGACCACATCAGTTTTTTCAGAGAACAGTCCATCATGGAGGCTCTCTATTGCCATCCATTTCACTGGTAGTTTAACAGTTGTCAAGGATGGTGAGTCATTGCTGTTTCTCTTAAATTGTCTGAAGTAGTTTTTAGCATATATATCTTCTGATAGACCGAAATCAGCTACTTTAATGATACCATTATCATCAATCCTATAAAATTGTATTTGTGTAAAGTTTAATTAGGCTACTAATGCAATTAGATAATCTTTAAGGTTATAATCTAGTAAAGGATTGGTTTGGCATTATTCTGGAATCTGTTGTAACAATAACAAAATAGACAATCCCACAAAGCATGCTCTAAGTAAGCTAAAAAGCATACTTTATAAAATGACAAGCCATACATATGGCTTGAGATTTTGTTCTTAGAGATTATTGGAAAAATAGCCAAATTTTTGAGCAGCTTTAAAAATTTATAAAAAATCCAAATTTGATCAGGATCTAATCAAGCTTGCTAGACAACATAAAAACATGTATATGTATCAGAAAAAATTATAAAAACAAAGAATTCTCTCCTAGTCATTTTTGGTAAAATTTTGACAAAAACCCTGTACTATAGTACAGGGACTTTGGCCCAAAGTTTGAGCAACTTTAAAAATTCATAAAAAATTAAATTTTATTTGGAATTAGCTCAAACTTGATACACTACATAAGAACATCTATATGCATTAGATAAAAATATAAAAGTTAAGGAATCTATACTTTTCATTTTTGATGAAATTTGGCCAAAATCCCTGTACTAATAGCAAGGGTGCAAAAGTTGTGGCAACCATGGGCAAATCCTACTTAGTAACGCTACCATGTTACTAATAGTACAGGGACTTTGGCCCAATTTTTGAGTTACTTTAAAAATAAATTTTGTTGGAATCTGCTCAAACTTGCTACACTACATAATAACATGCACATATATCAGAAAAACTTAATAGTTAACTTAATTATGCATGACTTACATGCAGTTTCTAGCAGCCAAATCACGATGAATGAATCTCTGTGAAGCTAAGTAGCACATTCCATTAGCAACTTGTAAACAAATGGAGAGTAACTGTTTTCTGACATTCAGTACAATATCCTCTTCACTGGTATCAGCTACTGTAAGATTAGCTCTCTCTTTCTTGAGGTAAGACAATAAACTTCCT
>NW_003549806.1:0-2128 GCF_000090795.2 Amphimedon queenslandica | reverse complement strand
TACTTTAATGCAGTCAATCGTTGTTCATTGAAAGCAGTGCTACACACAGTCACATTGGAAACAGACTCTTCATTAGGTACTATTACAAACTGAAATTAATTTCAAGCATAAATGATAATTATTTTGTGTACCTGATTCTTGACAATGCACACTCACATCAGCATCATGACTACAGTCATTAATACCAATCCCTGAATGACTACAGTTGAGTATAGTCTCCTCTGATCCAGTGCATACTACTTCATCTAAATATATGGGCCCAGCTCCAGGACCAAAAAATGCTCTATTAAGATATGCAGCATCTAATGAGAAAAAAATGCAGAGTTAGTACAATCATTTATCAACTTTATGCATTAAAATTACTTACTAAGTTTAGTATCTTACCAATAGTAGGGTATCCTAGTTGCCTGCAGACCACCTCAGCATTAGTGTGAGTCCATCCATCATCACACACAGTGCCCCATTCATTGTTAATACAAATCTCTACCCTTCCTACATTAGGCACATCCCCATCCACTAACTGTACATCACCTTCCACACAACCTGTACAGAAAGAGAGCAATTATATAATGTACACTTATACCAGTACACAAGATAGTAAAAGTATAAGCTTACCATGGGCTACTGCTAAAATCCAACAAAGAAACAAGGATAAGAGGAGCATATTCTGGTGAAATGACTTTCAGTCCCAGCAAGAGTAACCACATCTAGGATTGTTGCATAATACATGATAACACTTTTAAATCTAATTTAGATAATGAGCTTTTTATTAGGTAGATGTAAACATTGAGGGGGCAGCATGAGCTATCTATAGATATTTTTGACTAAGGCCTGGTTTACAGACCTGTGTAACTTAATATTATATAAAAGCATCACTTTGTCTCTTCTAGCATTAATAATACATGTATGTACATTGTACACAAGAAAAAACTTTTCATCAGTTTAAATAAGTTCCTAAGACTTAAATCGATCTAAAATTGATTTGTCTTCTATCTTCATTTGGTCACCCTTTGCCTTAGTTGATCTCAATTTTGCCTTGAGTAGTTGCTATTAATAGTACAACAGAGTAACACAATTGATGATGTAATAATGACTCACCCTTGCTCTCCTGTCTAAAATCTTTTGTTTCCTGGAAGCTAGTTTACCAGGAGTGCTACGACCTCTCTTCTTCATTTTCAATACAATCTTTTTCTTTTTCCCCTACAGAAAGTTGAAGTGCATAACTCTTAATGTTATTAATATAGAAAGGCAGCAGGTTCAATATCTTTTTTTGCATTTTTTGTGATTTTTTGCCCTGTTATAGAATTAAACATTTAATTGAGCAAAAAACGGTACCGCTATACAGTGTTGCTTTAGTTTGGCAATTTTAAATTGGTGGTAAAATAGCTCCTATGTGATAATGATAGCTTAAACATAAACAACTTTCATTACCAAATCCAATTGCCAAAGACAAAAATTAAAGCAGTACATGCATGTGCTGTCATAAAAATAAAAGCAAAATGACTCTACAACCACAAATAGAACAATGGAATTACTTTGTCATTCCTTTGAGTATTATTCTCAGCCTCTATTGGCCCAGTGTACACTTGAGTGAGGTTCTGTGGCTCTAACATTATGAGATCTGCTGGTATCTTCTCCAGCAATGCCTTCACTTCCCATTCTTGCCTCTGTCTTTTACTTTGATAAGGATTAACCTCAAGACCATCAATATTAGCCTCACCAGCACCTAACAGCAGAAAACATAATTATTGACATAAAATATATGATACTATAGAGCTAATGATACTATAGAGCTAATGATTCTGGCAAGTTTTGTTTTAGAAAATCATATACTAGAATCTACATTGTTTAAGCAAAAAATTAAAAAGTATAACAATTACCAACTATGCAATATTTATAGTACACGTACCTGGTACAACAATGCTAGTAAACCCATTACTGTGTCCCAGGCCAAGACAATCCTCAAAGGGGCAGAACTGAAGTTTGTGTAGCTGTCCTGAGAGACGATACTTGAGATAAGGAGTGTATGGCTCTGACTGACTAAAAACATCTTTCCAAATCTAAAAGAGTTGGGTGGAGGATAAAGGAGAGACTTCATGTAGAATAAATTATAAAAATAGAGATTTCT
>NW_003549803.1:3138-4642 GCF_000090795.2 Amphimedon queenslandica | reverse complement strand
AACACAATTAATACATTATGATATTTACTTATTTTAAGGTACTCATGATCTTCAGGAATTCACATTAATTAATATCACATCAAATTCTGTTTGTGTTCAGTTTCAGTATGTCAGTGGCAGTACACCTTATATTGATGTGATTCTGCTTGCTGATGATATAGACTATATTATTGATGGTTTTGATATATCTCCCAATGATCAGTTGAACTTTATTCAGTGTATTACTAACATACCAGCTGGTAATAACTTAACACTGTATGCATGTGAATGGGCAACCATATGGAACTGTATATCTAATTGTCCTGCTGTAATAACTGGTATTAATATTACTAATGACTTCACATCTTCATTTCTAATGTCATCAGTTCATTCATCATCAGTATCACTCACATCAACAGTGTTGACTACTCCATCAATGATGTCTGTACCATTGATAATACCTACTTCACCAGTAGCAACTACTTCATCAGTTACAACTACTTTCACTTTAACAGATACTACTAATTCAATAATTTCAATTACTTCATCAATGACATCTTCACCAACAAGAATGCCTACTTTATCTGTATCAACTCTATCAATAATGTCTGATTTTGAAATGTTTCCTTCATCAGTGCTGACTACTTCAACTACTTCATCAGTATCAAGTTCAACAGTACATCAAGTTATAAGTAGCATAATCATAGATGATAGCACACATACTCGTACCATCAGTAGTTCTACTTATATTCCTACCTCTAGATTAACTAGTACATTAGTGACAGGTACAGTGTATGTTCATTTGTGTAGTTATAATGTACTTTATTGTATACATAGGTATTTCAACTGCTTCATCCTCATCTGTTATAGCATGTTCATCCTTAGCTTCTTCATCCATTGCTCTTTCATTCTTATCTTTGTTATCCCCAACTTCTTTATCTTCATCTCTATACTCTTCATCCCCAACTCCTTCATTGACAGCTCCTTCATCCATATCTTCTTCATCATCAATTATTGGACTGGCTTCTGGGATATCAATTGCACTACTAATTATAATAATTGGTATGTACATTATAATCAAATGTTGTCATTAATATGTACATTGTAGTTGTTATAGTAATTGTAGTGGTAGCAGCAACAGTTCGATTTAAAAAGAGAAGAGGAAGAATGGAAGTGACTACTGGTAACATCTATTCTACTGGACCAAATATGGTAAGGAAAACTTTATCATTTTAATGAAAGCATAAATTATAATAAATTTTAGATCCCATTGAATGTTGTAGTGAGAGATGATCCTCCTCCTAATACTCCTCCAGCAGTAGTTCCCCCACCTATTTACACAGAGGTACGTCGCTTTAAGGATAAGAGTGAGAGAGGAGTGTATGATAAAGTGTCTCGTGTGTCAGCTAATGGACATCAAACAGATCACAATGTTGATAGCAATGGAAGCTATTATTCTACTCTCAATGCACAATCAGGAACTGTATACGACACATTGCAGCACAATAATAATAGTAATCCAGTA
>NW_003549803.1:0-1550 GCF_000090795.2 Amphimedon queenslandica | reverse complement strand
CAAAAAAGTGGTACAAAATAGGACTTGCATTAGCATTGACACCTCCCGAACTCGAAGAGATGAGGAATAAAAATGAAGGATTGGTGAAAGTGTTTGAAGTATGGGAAGAAATGGGTAGTCGGCCGTTTACATGGTTTACTTTATTGAGTGTTTTGAGATCAGCTGATGTTGATGAGTACGAATTAGCTGATGAGTTATCTAAACTATAATTGTTATTGTTGGGAATTGTATTGTGTGTGACTGTTTAAAATAAGTACTTTGTCTTTGAATGTGTGCAATAACTGAAATTTATAATTCTTAATAATAATTTGAGACCTAGTTAAGTTAATTTATTATTAGACGAAGTTTATATTAACTATATAAGCTAGAGCAAGCGAAGTTGTTGGATCACTTTTTTAGCTAGCAAAAGCTACAAGTATGAAGAAAATATTACTTTCTCTAATAAATCTTTTTTTCTTTTTTATTCATGGTAAGCAATTTTAAATTTACTCTTTTTACACTATTTATAGTTTCAGATGTAAACAGTATCTCCTTCACTATTGTACCAGAGACACAATATGTATATGTCAATGATGCTGTGACATTTGAATGTGCTACTAATGTGACTCAATATCCTCCCTCTTTTGTGACTAATCCATCAGTTGATGGTTCAGAATTAACTTCTGCTGGATTAGCATCACTCACCTTAACAGCAACAAGTGAAGTAAATGGTACAGAATTTACCTGTAAAGCACTCAATGGAGCTACCACTGAACTAGCATATCTATATGTACAAGGTCAGTATAACATATTCAGTTAGTTAAAGCACAATTACCTGTTGGGCAATGATAATGTAAATTTCTTCATTGACAGGTCCACCTGATAGTGTCAGCAGTTTAACAGGATATCAGTTAGATTCTTGTTGTATGTTTATCAGTTGGTATCCTCCATTCACACTACCAGGACTAACAGTACAGTATATAATCAGTGTAGGAACTGATCAACAGTACCTTAATGACTCTATCACTAACTACACTTACTGTCCAATGAACCCAACCAATAAACAATATCTGTTTAACATTACAACTACTAATAAAGCTGGGAATGGATCTACTAGTAACATAACTGTTGGATTTCAATCAACAAGTAAGTAATTATACTTATTGAGAGCCTAAAGTGATTATTCTATACAGTAGATGTAGAGTTATATGTAACTGATAAGGAAAGAGGGAATGTAAATTGGACTTTTCATTTTATTGTATCTGTAAGTTCCCTAATAGGATTAATCATAGCCAGCTATGATAACTTTATAGTAATAGTGAATAGTAGTGTTAAATGATGATAGACAGACTATAGTATTATAATGTATTATAGGTAATGTGTAATAATTGTACCATGTATTATAATGTATAGTCTATATTGTACTTAATAATCATATCCCATGATGTGTTTACTGTGTTGTGATTACACTTGCTTAAAACAACATGGCTATGTATTTTTTTTAGGTTCATCAGTTTTGTACTAATGTACCACCACTAATAAACATTACATTGAAAGGATGTACTAAGGAT
>NW_003549802.1:3238-4644 GCF_000090795.2 Amphimedon queenslandica | reverse complement strand
TCCATTTTGATAGTACAAGGTAGCATTAGTATTCAGTGTCTTATTTGATGGAAATTGAACAACAAGTGAAATGTTATTATAAGAACTATTGCTTATGGATACATTTGTTGTTGAATAACAGTTATCCTTAGTACACCCTTTCAATGTAATTTTCATTATTGGTACATTAGTACAAGACTGATAAACCTAAAAAGAATACATAGCCATGTTGTCTTAAGCAGGTAATCACAACACAGTAAACACACCATGGGATATCATTATTAAGTACAATATAGACTATACATTATAATACATGGTACATTTATCCTATAATACATTATAATACTATAGTCTGTCTATCATCATTTAACACTACTATTCACTATTACTATAAAGTTATCATAGCTGGCTATGATTAATCCTATTAGGGAACTTACAGATACAATGAAATGAAAAGTCCAATTTACATTCCCTCTTTCCTTATCAGTTACATATAACTCTACATCTACTGTATAGAATAATCACTTCAGGCTCTCAATAAGTATAATTACTTACTTGTTGATTGAAATCCAACAGTTATGTTACTAGTAGATCCATTCCCAGCTTTATTAGTAGTTGTAATGTTAAACAGATATTGTTTATTGGTTGGGTTCATTGGACAGTAAGTGTAGTTAGTGATAGAGTCATTAAGGTACTTTTGATCAGTTCCTACACTGATTATATACTGTACTGTTAGTCCTGGTAGTGTGAATGGAGGATACCAACTGATAAACATACAACAAGAATCTAACTGATATCCTGTTAAACTACTGACACTATCAGGTGGACCTGGGAATGATAACAAAAATTGTTCAATTGACTAGCTGATGCAAATGATGTACAAGTAAAAGTGTAACAACAATACAAACTAAATGAATGCTTGAGTACGGTCACTTTATTAATCAACATTACACTGACCTTGTACATATAGATATGCTGGTTCAGTGGTAGAGGCTCCATTGGGTGTTTGGCAGGTAACTTCTGTACCATTTACTTCACTTGTTGCTGTTAAGGTGAGTGATGCCGTTCCACCAGAGAATAATTCTAAACCATCAACTGATGGATTAGTCACAAAAGAGGGATAATATTGAGTCACATTAAGAGCACATTCAAATGTCACATTATCATTGACATACACATATTGTGTCTCTGGTACAATATTGAAGGAGATACTGCCTGAAACTATAAACAGTGTAAAAGAGTAAATTTAAAACTGCTTACCATGAGTAATAAGGAAAAAAAGATTTATTAGAGAAAGTAATATTTTCTTCATACTAGTAGCTTCTTCTAGCTAAAAAAGTGATCCAAAACTTTGCTTGCTTTAGCTTATATAGTTCATACAAACTTCGTCTAATAATAAATTAACCATAGTCTGAAATTATTATTAA
>NW_003549802.1:0-2775 GCF_000090795.2 Amphimedon queenslandica | reverse complement strand
ACTAGAATTCTCTTTAGAGGGTATGACTCTATGCTGTACTGGATTACTATTATTATTGTGCTGCAATGTATCGTATACAGTTCCTGATTGTGCATTGAGAGTAGAATAATAGCTTCCATTCCTATCAACATTGTGATCTGTTTGATGTCCATTAGCTGACACACAAGACACTTTATCATACACTCCTCTCTCACTGTTATCCTTAAAGCGACGTACCTCTGTGTAAATAGGTGGGGGAACTACTGCTGGAGGAGTATTAGGAGGAGGATCATCTCTCACTACACCATTCAATGGAATCTAAAATTTATTATAAGTTATGCTTTCATTAAAATGATAAAGTTTATCTTACCATATTTGGTCCAGTGGAATAAATGTTACTAGTAGTCACTTCCATTCTTCCTCTTCTCTTTTTAAATCGAACTGTTGCTGCTACCACTACAATTACTATAACAACTACAATGTACATATTAATGACAACATTTGATTATAATGTACATACCAATTATTATAATTAGTAGTGCAATTGATATCCCAGAAGCGAGTCCAATAATTGATGAAGAAGAAGATATGGATGAAGGAGCTGTCAATGAAGGACTTGGGGATGACGAAAGTAGAGATGATAATGAAGAAAGAGCAATGGATGAAGAAGTTAGGGATGAATGTGCTATAACAAATGAGGATGAAGCAGTTGAAGTACCTATATATACAATAAAGTACATTATAACTACACAAGTGAACATACACTGTACCTGTCACTAATGTGCTAGTTAATCTAGTGGTATTAATAAAAGTAGGGCTATTGATGGTAGGAGTATCTGTGATATTGTTTATGATGGTACTGCTTGTAATATGTTGTACTGTTGAAGTAGTTGATACTGATGAAGGAAATGTTCTAAATTCAGATGCTATTGATGGAGTTGGTAAAAACAAAGTAGACACCATTGTTGGTAAAAATGTCATTGATGAAGTAATTGAAGTAGATGATGAAGTAGTTGAAACTGACAAAGTAGTTATTACTGGTGAAGTAGATGGTACAGACATCATTGATGGAGTAGTCAATACTGTTGATGTGAGTGATACTGATGATGAATGAACTGATGACATTAGAACTGAAGATGTAAAGTCATTAGTAATATTAATACCAGTTATTACAGCAGGAGGATTAGATGTACAGATCCAAAAGGTTGCCCATTCACATGCATACAGTGTTAAGTTATTACCAGCTGGTATGTTAGTAATACACTGAGTAAAGTTCAACTGATCATTAGGAGATATATTGAAACTGGTAATATAGCCTACGTCATCAGCAAGCAGAATTACATCAATATAAGGTGTACTGCCACTGACATACTGAAACTGAAGACAAACAGAATTTGATGTGATATTAATCAATGTGAATTCCTGAAGATCATGAGTACCTTATAATAAGTAAATATCATAATGTATTAATTGTGTATTACTTACTGATTGTTATAGTGTTGCTTTGAACTGTAACTCCATTTTGATAGTACAAGGTAGCATTAGTATTCAGTGTCTTATTTGATGGAAATTGAACAACAAGTGAAATGTTATTATAAGAACTATTGCTTATGGATACATTTGTTGTTAAATAACAGTTATCCTTAGTGCATCCTTTCAATGTAATGTTCATTAGTGGTAGTACATTAGTACAAGACTGATGAACCTAAAAAGAATACATAGCCATGTTGTTTTAAGCAGGTAATCACAACACAGTAAACACATCATGGGATATCATTATTAAGTACAATATAGACTATACATTATAATACATGGTACATTTATTACACATTACCTATAATACATTATAATACTATAGTCTGTCTATCATCATTTAACACTTCTATTCTCTATTACTATAAAGTTATCATAGCTGGCTATGATTAATCCTATTAGGGAACTTACAGATACAATGAAATGAAAAGTCCAATTTACATTCTCTCTTTCCTTATCAGTTACATATAACTGTACATCTACTGTATAGAATAATCAATTTAGGCTCTCAATAAGTATAATTACTTACTTGTTGATTGAAATCCAACAGTTATGTTACTGGTAGATCCATTCCCAGCTTTATTAGTAGTTGTAATGTTAAACAGATATTGTTTATTGGTTGGGTTCATTGGACAGTAAGTGTAGTTAGTGATAGAGTCATTAAGGTACTGTTGATCAGTTCCTACACTGATTATATACTGTACTGTTAGTCCTGGTAGTGTGAATGGAGGATACCAACTGATAAACATACAACAAGAATCTAACTGATATCCTGTTAAATTACTGACACTATCAGGTGGACCTGGGAATGATAACAAAAATTGTTCAATTGACTAGCTGATACAAATGATGTACAAGTAAAAGTGTAACAACAATGCAGACTAAACGAATGCTTGAGTACAGTCACTTCATTAATCAATGTTATACTGACCTTGTACATATAGATATGCTGGTTCAGTGGTAGTAGCTTCATCGGGTACTCTACAGGTAACTTCTGTACCATTTACTTCACTTGTTGCTGTTAGGGTAAGTGATGCCATTCCACCAGAGGATAATACTGAACCATCAACTGATGGAGTAGTCACAAAAGAGGGAATTGGTTGAGTCACATTAATACCACATTCAAATGTCACATTATCATTGGCATATACATATTGTGTCACTGGTACAATAATGAAGGAGATACTGTCTACAGCTGAAACTATAAACAGTGTAAAAGAGTAAGTTTTAAAATTGCTTACCATGAGTAGTAAAGAAAAAAAG
>NW_003549800.1:3264-4655 GCF_000090795.2 Amphimedon queenslandica | reverse complement strand
TCCCAATTAAAGTGCTATATGGTATACTGCAATACAAAATGTATCCCTCCCAAATAATACAGTATTCAATGCCCACTACAGCATACTGTACCTGTGAGACAGTGGTTTCCTTCCCCGGTCAGTCGGTGGGTTACACGCTCCTACAAACTGTATCCTCTCTATTGTCACCCACGTGTGATCGGAAGTCCTGTAAAATCTGCCGTGCTCGACAATCTGATGTAAGAACGATATTACTCTCTGAGTACCTTTAATTAGAAAAAAGAATTTTTAATGAAACATTAAAAAAGAGAATGATATCTCTCTAAAGTGTATTTGGATTGAATGGATTCACATAAGCTTGTTATAACTTTATATTCACTAATTTTATTGTAAAATCAATACTCCTTACCATTTGTCAAGGTCTGGAAGGTTAATCTCGTCACAGAAGAGAGCCAGCCACTTTCCGAGTTGAGAAGGAGCCATCACAACTCCATTGGGAGTCCTCTTGTACTCACAGTAATGATCAAACCTCTTTAATAATAGCTCAGGGGTAGTGGCTGATGAGACATTAAGACCAACAACCTGGAGAAAAATAGAAAGGGGAAAGAGAGTCAAACAGAAAAAACAAAGAAGATAACAAAGACATTTTCACATAGAAATATGCAAGCATAAAATCTCATACATACAATGTAGTACATGCACTGTAATTCATAAATTCATGTACGTGTGTACATGATCTACGTCTAAATGTACATTGTAGAGAAGAGATTATTAATACAACTATCTTTATATTATAGATACATGCATTGTATGTAGGTAGGTGCATAAATATCTTTAATTATTAAAATACTTTACCTTTTTCTCAACAGTTGATAAATCATTCTTAATAACACTAGCATCAGATATAACCATTGCATATTCTTCTTTATATCTAAGTAAAGAAATAAAATTAAAAATATAAGTTTCACTTTTAATGTATTTTGTTTTGTTCTTTACTTTGCTATAGAGGCTTCAAGTTCTGCTATTATTTTTGTTATTTCTTCTCCTTTTTGACGAGTGTCCTCAGCTTTGGTTTCCAAATCTTTCAATTCTTTATGTAACGGATCAACTCTCTTCATCATATCAGCATAACTCAACTATAGGAGAGAGATAAGAGGATACAATATTATCAATACAATAAGGTACACAATTATTACAAAGAAATAAAATGAATAAAAATGTCTCAAGTTCACTTTTAATTGTGTGCATTAATTTAGCATTTTAGATTCATTTGGGTGTTTGGCTATATTTGAGGCTTTTCAGTACATGGCTTTTTGAGCAACTTTAAAAATTCATAAAAAATCCAAATTTGATCGGAATCAGCTAAAACTTTATACACAACATAAGGACAAGTATACCATATCAAAAAATAT
>NW_003549800.1:0-2384 GCF_000090795.2 Amphimedon queenslandica | reverse complement strand
AACATACATGTAAGAACATGCATATGTATCAGAAAATGTTATAAAAAATTAAGAATTCTCTACTTGACATTTTTGGCAGAATTTGGTTGTTGCTATAGAAAAGCAATCAATAACAAGAAGTAGCACCAGAGAATCAGTAAGTACATGTACATGTACATGTAAATGTGTATGTAATGCATTAAGTATAATGTGCATTTGTGTGTAATGTCTGCTCACTTCAATTAGTCTAGCTCATCCATCAGTCATAGGAAGAGGACAAGAGTAGAGACCAGATGAAGGAGAGAACAAGAATAACTGCCTCAACTGGTGGAGTCACCTACAAATTAACATTAATAACAGTGCCTCAGTACTTCAATCATAATACTGTATGGCTGGTAATTGTAGAGGGGTGCTAAGTTATTAGTGATTGGTGGGTTTTAATTTGAGCATACCACCATACACATAATGATTCAAAATGGCTGGCTTTATTTGGCCAATAGCTTTCACAACCTGAACTTGAAAAAGATTACTAGCTATTTAGTATGCCATTATCAACCTCCATTCTGAGTGCTTTCTATCATACCCAATGGCAACAAGACCTTCTATTGGGTCCCCTTGCCAGCAACCCTTCAACAATGGTACATCCTCCTTACACATTCATGTATATATCCCTTGGCACGGTAAAATCATTAAATTAAATTACAGTTACCTCGTTTGGTAGTTTACAGGAGAGGTCACTGCGGAGTCACTGAGTCCTCCATGAAAGGATTGCAGAGGTTTGGTTGAGCCTGGCTAAAGCTTCCATGTCTGGCTGGATAAAACGTATCACTCTTGGAGCTACTATTCCTTACGACAGGAGGAAGAAAGGAGCAGAAAAGAGTAGGAAAAAACCGAGGAAAAAACCTAGTCTCGTCCTCCAAAAAGCTGAAGTTAAATTGAGTAAACAAAGAGTTAATTTTATGATGTTATGTAGGCGTGGTGTAAAGTGCAGTAATTAAAAATGGCGGATTTTCTGTCCAGCCAATACTGGGTCATTGCTCATGTACCAGGTATCCAAATGACGTAATGCTAACCATCATCATAATGGGTGGGTCTACCGGTCTAGCCAGTAGGACAATTATCATTATGAGAGAGCAGGACAATAGACATGCCGTTAAAGACAGGAATGGATCCAATTATTTGCGTGGGCGCAATCTGCGCATGCGCAGTACTGACTAAATTGTACTTCAATTTATAATGTTCATAACTCAAACAAAAATGTAAAAAACAGTTCAAACATGAATAAATGCTTGTTTAGCCACACATTTGATTTCAGGTTACTCTGTTGAGTCTACAAGGAATAAGCAATATTAATAATAAATGTAAAAAGTACATGTACTTTGCATTAATGTTTACAAAGAACTTTGTAGCCTATTTTCATCTCTAAAAATAATTTGACAGGAATTTCATTCTACAGATAACAAAAACAAATTTTATACAGCAATAATAGTTTTTACTGACCTGGAAATATACTGGTGTCACATTAAGTAGTGCCAAGGGAAATAAAGAGTTGATAATATATCTAGTCTTGGGGAAATGTTATCTGTTTAACAGAGATAAGAAGTTAAAAATAAACCTTTCATTGCAAATGCCATACACATGGAGCTAGATATTTCTGTGGCCCAAAATTTCTGCTAATTATGCAGATTTCAAAAACTGCGAAAATTTAATCCTTTAAAATCAGTACACATTGAAAGGCATGGTGATTTTGCTAAAATAAAATCTGCAAAATTCACAGAAATTTTGGGCGACAGTAATTTCTAGCTACAATTAAAGAAATTTCTAGGTACAATTCTAAACATTAGTAGCATAATAAAATAAATCATTTCATGAATAATTATTCTATTAAGTACCAACATCTCCAAATATAGCATCCAGAGTTTCGTCCACCACCATGAATAATACTGATAGCTTTTCGTGACATTCTAATTATCATAAAAATAGCATACATGTAAGTTCAAAACTACAAAACTAACAGCTTTAATAGTCAGAAGTACTATAAAAGTGGAATATGTCATTGCTTGCATTATTTAATGCATGAATAAAAAATTTACGAATTTAAAAACTATACTGACTTAAAAACTAATTATAGACCACTGGAGGTGAGAATTGGAAATGAATTTCATTAATTTTATATACGGTATCTGCCCACATGTCATAATTGGCTGTCATTTTCGTTGGAAAGTTTAAGGAAGTCGGCAATGAACGCAAGAAGAAAATGCCTCACTTACCTGCTGTAGCTCTATTAAAAGCTAAAATGTGCTTGTTATAAGAAAAAAGATCTGCCTTTAAGCTTCTTCTCCAAAAGATGTGGTCTAATTTGTCCCAGAATTCTCAATACAGGTTTGTTTTCATGCCAGCCCGTT
>NW_003549799.1:2460-4660 GCF_000090795.2 Amphimedon queenslandica | reverse complement strand
ATTCATTCATTGAATAGAGTCTCCAGATATCATATCATTCATAGGTCCTGTATCAGTAGTAGTCTCACTGTTCCCTGTACATTAGTAAGAGCTTCAGTAGCATAGTCCTTAGTTACATTATGTATTATTAAATCATTAACTGCTACCAGTTCATCTCCAGTCTTTATCTTTGAGTCTTTCTGTAACACTGACTCAGGTAGGATCCTCTTTACGTAAATGGGTACGTCCCCAGTGGGAGAGCCATGCCCACCAACAATACCAAGACCCGTTGGGTCTCGGTATTGTTGGTGGGCATGGCCCTGACAATACCAGGGGAGAGTCCCACTATACTTTAAACTAATCTGCATATGATAGAAAAAGAGAGTCAGAGAGAGTTAAAAATAGAATATATACCGTATAGCGCTTTATTTTGGAGGAGCTAAACTTTTGCTATTTTCATAGTTAGCATGAAACTGCCAAATTAAAGATCTGCTAATATTTCAATTGCCATTAAAGGCGTGGCACTAACATTGCGAATCCGCAAAAGTTATTTCCGCAAAAAATTGATTTTTATCAATCTGCGAAATTTTAGCTCCGCAAAATTAAAGCGCTATACAGTAGTACCCAGTGATACTACAGACCATATTAAAGTTGTTCAAGAATGCATGCTATGGTACAGGGGCCAAATTTCAAATAATGAGATGATAATAGGAGAAAGGAGAGAACTTAGAGAAAGAGAGATGAGTACACATAAACTTCACTTCCACTACTTGACAATTACATGAATACCTAACCTTTGCTGATAATAAGACCATGCACAGTCGACAATAATGCAAGAAATCTACATGTAACAGGTGAAGATCAATCAAGCTTGATAAAATATAGAGCATAGTCATTATAGTATCAGTTAATGTGTGTCTCATTATAATGTGGAGGAGGTGACATTATGTTAAACATTAATTGATTTAGTTAGGGCTAACATACAATGAATGAGGTCCAATATTGTATCATTGATAATGTGTATGAATAATTGAAATTTAGAACAAGGGGTCTGGTACTAATTACTGAAGTAGACCCCCTGGGGATTACATCAACCATGATGTAACTCAGTAGTCTTGTGGATACTGCCTGAAGTTCCTGAAGTCAAGTGCATTAGGTCACAACTTTGAATCCCATTCTGGGCCTAAGTTTTTTTTATTTTTTAAAATTTTTTTCGAGGTCCAAATACCATTTTAGGAAATAGACGCCTGGGCTTTTATTTAAGAAAATACGGTACATATATATGTATCAGGAAATGTAATAAAAATTGAGAATTTTTTACTTTTCATTTTTGGCAAAATTTGGCCCGAGACCGTGTACTATAGTACAGGGACTTTGGCCCAATTTTGGAGAAACTTTAAAAGCTCATAAAAAATCTAAAATTTAATCGGAACCAGCTCAAATTTTCTATGCAATATAAGTACATGTATATGCATCAGAAAATGTAATAAAATCTGTGAATTCTCAACTTTTGATTTTCGGCGAAATTTGACCCGAGACCATGTACTATAGTACAGGGACTTTGACTCAATTTTAAAGAAACTTTAAAAATTCGTAAAAAATCTAAATTTGATTGGAACCAGCTCAATCTTTCTACACAGCATAAGTTTATGTATATGCATCAGGAAATGTAATAAAAACTGTGAATTCTCTACTTTTCATTTTTGGCAAAATTTGGCTTGAAACCATGTACTATAGTACAGGGACTTTTGTCTGATTTTGGAGAAAATTTAAAAATTCGTAAAAAATCCAAATTTGATCAGAATCAGCTCAAAATTTCTACACAACATAAGTACATGTATATGCATCAGGAAATGCAATAAAAATTGTAAATTATCAACTTTTCAATTTTGGCGAAATTTGGTACAGGGACTTTGACCTGATTTTGGAGAAACTTTAAAATTTGTAAAAAAAATCCAAATATGATTGGAATCAGCTCAAATTTTGAACACAGCATAAGTACATGTATATGTATCAGATAATGTATTGAGGTGTTTGGCCAGTACTAACATACAAACTTACTCTTCTTTGTCTCAGTTTGACCAGTAGCTATATCCCCCATTGTTTCTTGTACTGGTATTGTAATGGTGCTATTAGTATCAGTGAGTTTACTTCTCTCCATGTACTGATTGAAGAAAGAAGGTCTGTACAGTTTTATTAGTGAATCCAGTGCTGATACATC
>NW_003549799.1:0-1825 GCF_000090795.2 Amphimedon queenslandica | reverse complement strand
CATTGCAACTCTACACATAAACTCCCTCTAGATCCACTAGTGTTCTCCACAAAAAAATTATTTTTCTCAAAAAGCAAAAAAAAATTCAAGTTAATAACTACCAAAAATAATGTTCCACTATAAAATTAAAGTTCTGTTCCACAGCAAAATTACATTTACTTAGAATGGCTCTTTTTTAGATTTAATTCTCTTCACTAGCGTCACGAAAGTAAAGAAACTTCCTAAGCGTGGATGTAAATTCTGGAATTTGTTTCACATGTAAACCATCGCCTGTTGTGCCACTCCAAGCTGACATCCTCATTGCAACTATCGTCATCATTGACAAGACATCATGCGTGTTACGGTAAGTATTGAAGACATAGCATAAGTGCCTAATAAAAGGACTACCATCAATATTTCGGTAAGAAAAATTCGTTTTAATGGTTGCAAATGACATCAAAAAATCTGATCCAAATGGTATTATTTTGTTGCTCTCCTCATCATTAGGATCATCCCTGGCAAGTACTCCACGGTTATCAGTTCCTCCTCTGCATGACTGGATAAAAAGGAGCTTTGGCTTACCACGTAAACCTTTTTTGGTTGTTTCAAGTCTGTCTTTAATGGCTGAGACTTTATATGGATTACATTTCTCAACAGTTTTACCTTCTTCTTCAACCTTATCACATGTATAAAAAACAGTATCACCATCTTCATCGGTATTACCATGAGCGAGGATAAACATAACAAAGCAGCTTGACTGATTGTGATCAGTTTTTTGCACGTTTGTCATTAACTCATCAATTTGACTTCTAGAAAAATCCTTGTATACTTTAAAGGCAAATTTAAGAGTACCTTTAAACAAGGAACGTAACTTTTCGACATCTTTACCATTTCCTGGCTCACGATCTTCTTTTTTTCCACTCATACTAATAACTAGGCAGTAGCCACGTGCAGGTGTTGTATCCATCTTGTATTGATCTATGTCTTTGCACTTGAACTCCTTAGCCTCCTGATCATCAACAGGAGGAACAGCATCACCATCAGCTTTAAGAGGTGGGAGATCTAATTTTTTTAAAAATTCAAAAATAGCATGGGATTTAAATTACATTCATAATTTCCAAGCCAAAGACTATCAGTCCTAGGGCAAGGTGATTATAAATTTCATTATGTTTTGTTTTAAAAGTATGGTGACATGATAATAGAATGATAGGTTCATTTATTTTTATACGCACATTTATACAGAAAAATGGATTACCAGATCTCTACCACTATAAAATGCACCATTAAGTAAAATACTACCCATGAATGGTTGAAAATCAGAGGAGGTAGGACATGGTTGACAAATAATATAATAATAGTGTCTAATATAGTGTCTATGACAAATAATGCTACCGAACTTAGTTATATGCAAAATGCAATGATGTAAGAATAGATTTGCTCTTGGAATATCAAAAGGCACAGGACAAAGGACTTTGGAATTCAATTCCTGCATGACTAAAATGTATAATTACATGTACATATGCCATGTGCAATTATAATGATACCTGTTATATCTTCATTATTAAGTATGAGTTTTTGAATTCCATTTCTTAAACTATCAGCTGCACGTTTGATAGCTTTTTTTATAACAGCCCAGATTGGTGCAGTACACTCAAATGTTAGATCGCTGTGATGAACAGCTCTCAGTGCTATGAACATGGAGAGATCTTTGAACTCTTCAGTGATGTAGTTTTGAAATGTTGCTAGGGTTGTCTCAGATGGATTCCATGACACAACAACAGTCATCTAAAATTAATAGTATTATACTGTAACATACTGTATGGCGGGATTTATTGACGAGTAAAAA
>NW_003549798.1:3161-4669 GCF_000090795.2 Amphimedon queenslandica | reverse complement strand
CACTATCTAGGATTAGTAAAATGAAAAATATAGAAATTGAAGGATTAAAGGCTAGGCTACACCAAAGTAAAGAACAAGACATGATCACCAGCACAAGTGAGTTTCATGTACATATGTGTAAAACATGTATCTGGTATTCTTGAACTATAGCTCACATTATCATTATGGAAAGAGGACATGTACATGTACATGTAGTAATAATGTGCATGAGCACAGACACTCAAAGCAGATATAATAATAATGTTAAGTCTTTTGTTTGTGATAGAATGGAGTGAATCTGAAGTGCGGCTTACTTCTCCATCAGCAGAGGAGTGTACCAATGTCCTATCAAAAATAGACGACAATCATGAATGCATTTATCTTGATTATTCATCTTCTGATATTGCTCAGTTACTAATAGTGCCTCTTCTGCAGAAGAAAAGCATTAGAAGCTTATATATTTTCTCAACTCCATTAACACATGACTTCATTGACCTTTTTGCATCTCAAATGTTGGATAACAATACATTGGAGAGTCTGCATCTCAATCACAATTCCATTGATGATGATGGGGTCATTACTCTAGTGCAATCTCTTAAGTATAACAAGAAGCTTCAGTGCTTATCTCTGGACTTTAATACTGGAATTACTTCACTCAGTGTTCCATCACTTGCTGAATTTATACGCATCAACTCCACATTGTCTGTTCTTTATGTTGCTAGCACTAGCATTGATGCTAAGGGAGTGCTGGATCTGGTTGACTCTCTCAATTTTAATAGAACCACTTGGAAAGATTGTGGTAGATGAGAAACACAAAGCAATATGCTCTCAATTTACTGGTAAAAACAACAGACTAGATTTTTCCTATGCATCTGCTACTCATCATGAAAGTACTGGCACTACTCTACATAAAATGAGTGGGGCAAAAGATACAGAAACTGAAATTTTAAAAAGGGAGATCAGAGAGCAAGATGCACAAGTGAGCACAGAGCAAATTATTGATCCATTGTCTTCTATGAAAAAAGCTGAACTATTATTAAGTGCAGATGTTTTACAGAGCATAACAGGTAATTGCTGTTCTTATATGTTTATACATAGCTTAACATATACCTGTATATAGGCATATATGGTAATCTAACAGTGCTACCAGTAGACAGTAATGGTTTATTCTATCATTGTGACAAGTATGGTACAACCCTCATTATTCCTGAAGGAGCAGTACAGGAATCAGCTACTGTATGGTTTGGAGCATGTTTGTATGGTGATAACTTTGATTTTGACCACTATGTTCCTGTCACTCCTATTGTATGGGTTTATATTAATTTGGAGCTAATAAAACCAGCAGAACTTTATTTGCCTCATCATATTGATGTTACCAACCAAGCTTCGAAAAGCAACTTAGTTCTTCTAAATGCTGATGATGAAACATTTTATAGGAAAGGCAGTTTTATGTTTACTTCAAATGATGATTCTAAAATGGAAGTAGAAGGAGCATTGTGCAAAATTTATTGTAATCACTTTTGCTCTCG
>NW_003549798.1:0-1741 GCF_000090795.2 Amphimedon queenslandica | reverse complement strand
GATGCTAGTGAATATATTTATATTTATGCGGCACTAATGATAAAAGACCACACATTGGTGCCAAACTTCATTTACCAGCGTCGAGTTAATTTTGCAATGAGATATGTCTTCCTGCAATGAGGAAATGAATAGAAAAACTTGTAAGTTAAAGTATACGTTTTGTTGCATTTACATGCTATTCTATCATGCAGTGAGTATGGATGAACCTTGTTTGGAACGATTAGCAGAAGATGATGAAGGTAATGAAGAAAATGAAAATTTTCATGGGATGGCATATGATTGTTTATGTATACAATGTAATCAATTGAATTTTTGCACACACTGAGCAACTGCTACCATGCTGTTGACAGAAAAAGCATTCAAGGAATTATTTCTTGCTATTTATGTAGACCTATATTAGTTTATAAAGACTACAACTGTTGACTGACCTTTAAATTTTTGAGTTAAAACAGAAAATTGTAGTAATTAAGGCAAAAATTACAGCAATGAATTTTGACATCAATGAATTTTTACTAAACCTATTTCCATTATTCAATATTCAATTAGATGAAATAGATTCTGACATTGGTCAAATTGTGTCATTATTTTCCGGGTTAAAGAATAAGTGTTTGAAAAAAGTGGAAAAAGAATTCAAGGAAGAAATAAAAGGTATAGTGATAGATGTGCAACAAAAGACATTTGGTTAATTTGCACACTACAGAGCTAAAACAACTATCAGCTGAGAAAGACAAAAAATTGAAACAACAATCTGGTACAATATTTGAATCAACTATGCTAGATAAGTTTATAAATATTTACTTAGATGAATTGCAGATGCTGAAGCAAATGAATAAAGCATTGATACTTGAGACTGAAAGATTAAAATCAAGCATTGAAGAAAAGAAAGGTAGAATATCTTTATAACATTGATCTAATGCATTATTTTTATATATGATAGTCACTGAAAGCAAGTTAATGCAACAAATTAAGAATCCTCAGATTAGAGCCGGTTGGTAGATATATCCTAAAATATCATTTTTATTTTTTATTAATTTTTTAGAGGAATACAATCAGATACGTTTTACAGGCTTGGCTTTTCATACTTTAGAATCCCTCGTGCGGCCTGTATTGGAAAATGAGGCTATAAAAGCTCTTAATTTACAAGCAAGCCCATTAAAGAACTTCGCCCACTGTTTCGCGTGCCTGATGACAAATAACTTTACCCTTACTTCGTTGTATCTTACACATGGCACAATTGATGATGAGGGGGTCAATAAACTTGCTCACTCACTAAAAGGTAATAAGACTCTTATACTATTATCACTCAACTCAAATCCTGGCATAACTTCTGCAAGCTGTCAAGAACTTGTTAAACTTTTACATGTCAACAAAACGCTCCGTTTTCTTTCTGTCTCTCACACTGATATCAATATGGTTGGAGCACGCTTATTGGTAAATTCTCTTGAAACTAATACTACATTAGAACATCTGGTATTGGACGAGCGGCACAGAGTATCATTTTCTGATGAAAAAAGGTTGAAATTTTGAAGACAAAATTGATTTTAAATTTTTGTTCAATTATTCATTTTTAATTTAATTTTATTTTATGTCTGTCTAAGTTGTTATACTCGTTGTGTCTTTAATGAGTCAGCTCCTGTTAAGAGAGAGCTAAAGTACATGTATTATCATTAAGTATCTTAATCAATTGAATGTGTTATCCTCCTCCTTTGTTCTTTTTCTCTATTTTTCTTTATTGGTACAT
>NW_003549793.1:2584-4688 GCF_000090795.2 Amphimedon queenslandica | reverse complement strand
CCCTCTCTCCCTTCTCCTCCCTCTCTCTCTCTAGGAGGGTCAATTAGGTCGTCCTCCTTCTGATGACAAAGAGTGGCACATGATTCCAGGTTGTGTCACTCTAAGTGATTCTTACAAGTCAAAGTGGATATCAGCATCAAACAATCAGACCTTTATATCAGTCGATGAATCACTTGTTTCTGATGATTTGTTGAACAAAACTGTTGTATTTGGACACACTGATTGTATAGGTACATTTTACATGCATACATGTAGCACATGTAATAACTACATACATGTACATGTACATGTATGTGTACATGTACATGTCTGTGTACATTGTATTTCAAATGGTGATTTTCTTGTAGCATTGAGGCATCATATAGTACATGTACATGTACATTGTACATGTACATTTTTAAACATGTATATGTATTTTAATAAATTTATAGAATTCTTTTTAATTTTTTGGAATCAGCTTCAATTTTCTACACAGCATAAGAATGCATAAAAAATGTATAAAAATGAACTCCTAGCCATTTTGACGAAATACATGTACTGTAAATCAGGCATACATACATGTATATGTATTTTAAGTGGTGATTTTTTTATAGCATTGAGGCATCATACAGTACATGTACATGTATAAAAACATGTATATGTAATTTATAAATTTATAGATTTCTTTTTAATTTTTTTGGAATCAGCTTCAATTTTCTACACAGCATAAGAAGACGTACATGTATATGCATCAAAAAATTATAAAAGTGAACTCCTAGCCATTTTTGACAAAATACATGTACATGTACCCTGTGCTGTAGTTTAGGGTATTTCATGGAAGGAGTGACCAATTCTTTCTCTCTCTTATATAATGTTAAATCCTCCTATCATTAATGTTAATCATTGCTAGGTTTGCTGCCTCCTTCAATTGATGAAATGAAGTCAAGTCTTGTTGTTATTAATCCAACCACTTTACTATCTAAAAAGTTAGTTATTGGAGTTATGTACATGTTACTTGTATATTTACATGTACATGTACAGGTACATGTAAATCACTGTTATTGAGAAGAATATTTGGATTATTTTAGTTACACACGTACATGTGCAGTATGTTTTTAAACTAGGCTATGTATGTACATGTACATTGTATAGCCTTGGGTATTTTTCAGAATTTTGACGTTTTTTTAAAATGGCTATAACTTGAAAAATTGAAGTCGGAATCACCTCAAACTTTCTACACAGCATGAGGACATCAATATGTATCAGAAAATGTAATGAAAATTTGAGGTGATTCCGGAGCCATTTTTTGGAAAAAACCAATACTATTATTATGCTGATGTGATAGTGAACTTTTTATTATGTTTTAAGCCTGCAATAAACCATTTACATGTACATGTACATTTGCCTGTTTTGATCATGTGACTATCATGTGACGTTACATGTACATGTATTCTCCAATAGGTTGGACGGTGATGAGCAAGAGTCTCTCAGTGGGCGGAGTCTGTGTATCGATCCAGAATATAATGTTCTGTGGAGCTTTGATGTTAGCAGTTTTGAAATATGCTGTTATAATCCTGTAGCAGCTGAAGTTAAAGGTTTGAAATGATCCTCTTCCTCCCTTTTCTTTTTGCCCTTTTTCCTGAATACACATTCATAGTTCTGCCTATTGTGGTCGGGGGTGGTCGGGACAACCACCTCAACAAATGAACGAACCAGTTCATCACTTAGACCAACCATCCAATTAATACTAATAACCATACATAAAGCATGATACTGTAGTCTAGTAGTATAGTGTACATAAATAAAAAGGAACAATATTAGTCTCCGACCACCTCTAATTTTATTCTAGGCAGAACCCTGGTACATTTATGTTTGTTATTTTGTTTCATGTGAACATACCAAGACAGTATTTATGTAGTTATGTGATCATTAATGTACATGTGCATGACACCACTCTTGATGACACAAAGCATGCAATTCACATTGTGTACACTAAGAGTGGTTAACTTGATCTCTTTCTCTCTCTTCTTTCATTTCTATCTCTTCCTTCATTCTCTATTGCTCATTATTTCATTATGTGTGTACACAGTTTACTTATTATCATGTAATGATGTATCTTATGTGA
>NW_003549793.1:0-2562 GCF_000090795.2 Amphimedon queenslandica | reverse complement strand
ATGAATCTCTTGTCGTCGTTACACACACTCTCCACTAATCCTCCTTTATCATTGCAAGCTTTGACTGGGAGGAAGATGAAGTCTTTCTCTGTTGACGACTATCACATTGTCTCAAGATTTAATTGTAAGTACATGTACAGTACATGTACAATAGTAGCAACTGGTCATGCATGTACAAATGTATTTCCTTAGCTATTTATCTACATGTACAGTATAGCCTCTCTTAATGGACACTCTCTATAGCGTACACCTCCATTTAACGGACAGCACCTAGTGTACCAATTACATTCCTTACTGTATAAAATAACCTCCACATAAAGGACACCTCTGTATAACAGAGACACTTTCTTGTACCAAGTGTCCATTATATAGAGGCTACATTGTATTAAAAATCAGACAATATTATATTAAAAATCAGACAATATTAATTATAATTTATTTATTTTATTTATTATTTGTTTTGTTTGTTTATTGTAGCTCATGGTGGTGGGTGGGGTTACAATGCTGGATCGATAGAAGCAATATTGTTCAGTCCTGATCAGGACATACTCCTAGGTGGGTTCGGTCTTTATGGAGGGCGTGGCCAATACAACGTTGAAGTCAAAGTAAGTTACATGTACATGTACATGTGATAGTCATGTGACTAAGAAAGCATTCGCAATACATGTACATGTACTTTGGTGTTAATGAATAAAGTGATCTTTTAAACATGATAGGTATCACTCCTGTATACCATGTATTACTGTATAGCGAGAAATTTTGGAGGGAATTAAATTTTTTTTGCGATTTTGGCAGTTTGATAGCCATTTGCCAAAATAAAATCTGCCATTTTGAGCCATTATACGCATGCTCAATGGCATGTAGCCACAAATTCGCCAAATTAAAAATCTGCCAATCACCGAAGTTTAGCAATTCACCAAATTTTAATCCCTCTAAAATTTCCCACTATACGGTAATCATCATCATTCTTATTTTTTACATTGCGTAATGTAAAATGATTATACATGTATGTACGTTATTGACAGGTTTTAGAAGTTGGTGATTCTCCAGACGAAGGTGAGGGAACCCTCCTTGTCTCAGCGGAGGAGAAAGGCTACACTTGTGAACGAAACAAAACGTTTCGATTGTTATTGGAACGACCTGTTGTCCTGTTGGCCTATCATTGGTATGCAGTTCACTGTATGATAGTTTCTCCTTCAGGAGCTAGTACTGATGCTGGTTCATCTGGTCTAGGGGAAACTACTGGGCCTGATAAGTAAGCAATTCTATTTATAGTAAATTCTATTTATAGTAGCTTAACGGGTATAGGGATATTCTATTTATAGTAACTTAATGGGTAAAGGGATAATCTATTTATAGTAGCTTATGGGTATAAGGATAATCTATTTATAGTAACTTAATGGGTATAGGGATAATCTATTTATAGTAACTACATGTACAATGTACATGTACATGTAATGTTCTATCAAAGCGATGTTGTGTGACTATTGTAAGATTTGATATGGTTGATGCATCATGATTTTGGTCTAGCTTTTTAATAGCAATGATTAAAGCTATCTTTGTCTAATGTCAAGTATACGTGTACATGGACATTGTTTCTTGAAGTTCTGGAAACTGCTGCTTTAAATCATGGTCTAAGGAACTGAATTTATGTGTTGATAGTGAAGCAGTGTGGCTGTACATGTACTGTACTTTAATGTTTGTATGTGATTCAGCAGCTATCAAGGGAGCTCCTTAGTGTTCCTTGAAGATCTAAAGCTACATGTAGTATTAGTATGAAGAATTAGTATCAGTGGGAAAGGGACAAGTACTGACTCAGCAACTCAACTCAACAACTCAACAGTGTTAGTGCATGAATATATTTTCTCTTCATTTTTATTAAACAAAAGCACACATAGCTACCAGACCTATGAAGTAATTCCAAGACTACAATGAATTGCATGTTGGTTCAACTTGGTGGTCATTATTAATAGCCTTTGTAAATTAATCTGACCAATCAAATGCTTGAGCTCACATGGGCACAAATTTCTATAGGCAGTAGAATAACAAGAGTAGTAACACACTTCAACAAGAGTAGTAGGTACTCTTGTTGTTGAAGAAAGTACTGAAAGTAAACACATTCATATATTATTGTTTCACTTCCTTTTGTATACAATAACTGCTATTATATGAGACTTATTATCACATTAATATCAGACTTCAGTAGTGTGTCACTGTGATAGCTATAATAACATATAGTTAAATGTCATATGAACTAGTATTAAGTATAATGTCAATGTCTTACCTCTAAACACATAACAGTTTAATACTAATCAAAATACTTAATTTACGGTAGTATCAGTGGGAAGGGGACAATTGCTGACTCGGCAACTCAACTCAATAGTGTTAGTGCATGAATATGTTTTCTCTTCATCATCAAAGGAAACTGCTAGTGAAATTAGAGCAGTGATCCACCACAACTACTCCTCCCTGCTCAGCAACCCTGCACTGATTATGATTAGTATAACTGATACAGTACACCTAGTTCTGTGCAATCTTTCTGTTCATCTCTCCATGTACAAA
>NW_003549791.1:2075-4697 GCF_000090795.2 Amphimedon queenslandica | reverse complement strand
GATATTGCAACTGACAAGAAAAGAACACTGAAATGGCACTAAATAATGAAATGATTATGCTTTCTAGTGTTGCTGTGGTGGCCCACTGTGATTGGCACCAAAGTCTTACCACCTCGAACTCCTCTATTTAGTCTCTCTTCATCACCTTGTTATCAGCCTGCCATTTATGCATTCATAATGAAAGATTTTCATAAAAAAATTGAAATTATAATTGCAACAACTGTTATTAACTATCAATTAACCATAGAATAACTATTAATTATGGTGATGTCACACTTCCAGTCAGAATTTTTGGTCGGGCATTGCCCCAAAATGCCCGACCCTGCAGCCGCCTATGGGTAGAAGGATGGCTTGGATGTGCTGCTCAACAATTACAGCTAGTGGTCCTTGATGGATATCAAGAGATTAAAAGCTATCGTAGAGTACAGGCTATATTTGCTAAAGCTAACACAATAGCAGCTCTTTCTCGTAGATCAAGTCACTTCTCTTACTCATTGTCAAAGAAAATTCCCAAGCCATATGATACTCGGTAAAATTCCCATTTCCATCTTCACGAGCATCTAATTAAGCAATGTGATGATAATAATAAAGCTTTACAAAAGCCAACAGTAAATCGAAATGATTTAGTAATCTCATCAACACACAAGGAGATCTTATCACTTATTGTTGATATAATGCAATACTTTTCTGAGGCAACAAATATCTTACAAGCTGAAGAAACTCCGATTTCAAGTCATGTTATTACAGTTGTTGATTCTCTTGAAAATGCACTAATGCAGTCTAGAAGTGAGATAGCAAGTATCAATGCATTATGTCAAAGTCTTTTAACAAGCCTTTGTAGAAGATTTGGGTATTTACTTGATTCTCCAATTCACAAAGCTGCAACTGCAATAGATCCTAGAGTGAAGCTTTCATTTACTGATCATCACAAAGAGGGCAAAGTATTTATATTTTCTTCACATAATGTCAAGGAATCTATAAAAGTCTCATACATTTATCCCCACGTTGCCCACAACAGATGATTTCTACAACCATAGAACAGCCAGTACTTGCCAAGAAACCAAAACTATTAGACTTTAGCAGTATATCTGATGTCTCCCACTCAGCAGGTACTATGAATGATGTTGAGATAGAACATAGATAATAGAGTAAATGAAAGGGATTGGAAACGGGGGCGTAGGCTGGTTGATGTTGCTATTGGTTACCTGCCCAAAACCTGGTTGATTTCCCATCTCCTCCATTAGTGAGGCTGTACTGCAAGGACTTCGAAGGATATCTATGGAGATCCAAGAGGACGCTTACTTATGATATACCTACCGTTCCATATAGAAAGTGTTGGACTACCTGCAGCAAGGTTTTTACTTCTACAACGCTATTTTGCAACGAGTTATAGGTACAACAAAATTTTTTCACTTTTCGCCCTTTTTCTGTTGTAACAAACTCATGCTTCATGGATTCTAACTCTAACTAGTATCATTCGATATGCCAATGGAAACTCTTTCATATGATTATAAAGATATTGCATTTTACTCTAGCTTGTTTTCAAAAAAGGGATTATAATGACAAAAAATACATTTTATGGTTTTAAAAGTGCCATAACATTAACATGGTAAAATTATCTGTACAATAGAAAGCAGAATTATAAAGAGGAAACATTAGGCTTCTTGATGCATTACTTTCACTTGCATAGGAACTCTTGTTTGCGAGATATTGCTCCTAAAAGAAAGAAAATCAAGGGTAAATTGTGACAAAAAATTTCAACGAGCCTCTGTCAGCCTAGCAGCAATACAAATGAATGGAGGTTGGGCTACGCCCACGCTTCCGTTTCCAATCCCTTTCATTTACTCTATTATCTATGGATAGAACTGCAAGTTTATTTGGATCAAAGCAAAGTAGACATTAACCCTATAAAGTTCTGGGCTGAACGCAAAGTAACACCACTATCTCTTTTAGCTTTAAAGCTACTCTCTGTACCATGTAGCTCAGCTCCTGTAAAGAGACTCTTTTCGAAAGCTGGTATTGTTCTGAGTCAACGCCGTACAAGAACTTCAAGTTCAAGATTGGAAAAACTCATTTTTCTTAAATAATACTTAAACATTTAACATTACTCATTTACTGTACTTTAAGTGCATATTATCCAAACATTAAAATAACTCTTGTGTTTTGTTCTCTCTTCATTTTGATAGATGATATTAGACAATTTTTAAAATTAAAATACATGAATTAAGTTTTCTAAAATAGAGAATATTTCTGACTTTAATATAAGTAAATACAAGCATTTTACTTGAAAAGTAGAAGTAAATACAAGTAAATGAACTATTGAGTAGATGTGCAATGTCTGATGGGAGAACTGTAGGGATAATCCTGATACAACCCATGATTGCCTTTTGAAAAAACTTACTTTATAAGCAAACTTGTCAAATCTTGTCAATGCAACTAGAAAACAATTTTAATAATACCTAAATTTTTGAAGGGCTTATTGCCCTTTTAAGCTTTCAGAATTTTATAATAAATTATGTACATAGCAGTGGCAAGGGTATGCACTTTAGTGCTCTCGTTTTCCATCATATCGATCAGTGAATGATTATTTGTACTTATTATTTATTCATTATAATAAACTAT